>NC_134847.1:4619782-4925491 GCF_965363235.1 Mytilus galloprovincialis
TTATAAAAATCTTCTGTGCATCAGACGACACGGCTACAGTTTGATCATTCACCTTAGTGATATCTGTCGGGTTGTTTGGAATGTTCAATACTTCCGTTTGTTTCCCGGTGTTGTCATGACACACGATCCTGTTCTTCTCATAGTCGGTTATAATGATGTCGTCGTTAAAAAATATACCACTGATGAAATTACCTGTAATGTTAATTTTGAACAACACTTTAACCTTTCCAGTATGAAAGTTGATTCCCTTTAATCCAGGAAGAGACGGCTTTTGTTCATAGAACTGTAATTGACCGAAACAAACGGTATCTGGAATCATATCTGTAGCTTCGAACTTTATCGATATGACCCGTATTCTTTGTATAATTCTGAAAAAATCATTTTCGATGTTCGGCATATTCCTGTAAATCTCCTCCAATTTGACCAAGCATTGTATTTCGGATCCTTGCGCCAAACAAGCCTCAAATAAATGTTTCCAGTTATCAAAAGTACTCTTCAAGGATATCAATTTAGATGACTCTTCGTTTAATCTTATAACATTGTTTTTTCTTGTACTATTTACTTCTTCTCTTATCCTTTTCTCAAGGTCATCTAGTTTTTTGTTTAACTTTTCACGAATATGCCCAATTTCTACTAACACACCATCTATTTCTCCTTCGAAATTTGTCGTATTTTGTTTACAGGAACAAATGATTTCTTCTAGTCTTTTGCTTGTTTCTTTCAACTTCTTCATTAGTTCCTTAGCTTTTGTTGATTCCTCCGGCTACAGCTTTATCTATTGTTACGACCTGTTTACATTTTCTATGATGTACAGTAGCACAGACAGTACAACATGGTCTGGAGTGATCCTTGCAGTATATTTCTATTGTCTTGTCTGGATGTTCATCGCAAGCAACAAATGTAAAAATATTCGATATATTCGAATCTTCATTTATATTTCTAATCGGTACTATTTTTAAGGTTTCGGGTTATTTTATATTTTTTATGATGACGTTCACAAGTATCACAATATGCCTCTTCACAAATGGTACACCATGATATTGCCTTTTGTGAAATGCTTTCACTGATACAAGCATCACATAATTTCTCGGCCTTATGCATTGCTCTACGATCAATCATCGAAACGACAAAATGATTTCCCGGTAAGTTTTTAGCCCACGTGTCTGGTGTTTCTGCACTGCCTCTAATCGGCACGTATCGACGACAAACTGGGCACTTGAACCCCTTTGGTTTTACTTCCTTCACAGTTGAAACAATATAAGTACTTATACAGGTATCGCAGAATGTATGTAGACATGGTAGATACTTCGGCTGTTTAAATGTTTCAAGACAAATAGTACACGTTAACAAATCTGCAAAATCTTCTTTTAAGGGTTCTTCCTTTGGCGTGTTAACGTCTGCTGAAGTCGCCATTTTGTCCTAATGGTCAAACTACTTTGTTCACTTATAAATAGCTAGATATATATAGACTACTTACTTCTTACTCAATAATATGTGATAAGTTTTATTTAACATTGTGTACTTCTTCAACGATAAAATTAATATTACAGGTAGTATTCATAACTATACTGCACTCGTTCTATTTAAGGTAGCACAATACAAAGATTTTTTCACTCCCAATCAGACAACTTTAAACTGATGTCATTCATTTCAACCTTCTTTATATTTTATAAATGAGGTAACAAAAGAAAGATGAAAGATTAATCTTTCAAATTGTGATAATTTCATTATGACATAATTATTACATAATTAATTATTATGTAATTAGTTGCTATATTGTGATGTCCACACTTGAATGAATTTAACGTCTTTGTTCTTTATAGCATCCCAAAATATTTTATATATTCTTGTACAACACAGCTTGACCTCCAAAATTTTGTCTCTTTGCTCCAGTCAATATTCTCAAAATTGTCTTGAATATGTTTTTATTTTCCGAAACCTAATCCTTCAGTTTTACTTCGATTTAAAATAAGTCCTGATAGAGAACCAAATACTTCAATTATATTAAATGACTGAGAGATTTCATCTTTAGAGCAGAGAAACAATGTAGTATCATCAGCTAACTGGCTTATTATAAGGCTGTGCGTTTTTCCATCTAACTTTATATTTATTCCCTTAAGATTATTGTCGTTTCTTATTCTACAGGCTAATATTTCGACTGCAAAGACGAATAAAATGGCGCTTAAAGGACATCCTTGTCGAATTCCTCTAAAAATATTCAGTGGGCTTGAAATCCATCCATTATTAGAAATACATGCCTTGATATCTGCATACAAGGTTTTGACCCATCTTAACATAGAATTTTCTATACCAAATTTTGTTAGTGATTGATACATGAATTCCCACTCTAGGGAATCAAAGGCTTTGGAAAAATCTAGAAAAAGTATAGCTCCATCTATTTTTAACTTTTCTGCATGATCTATGATGTCTTGTATCTGACGTATATTAAAACCTATATAACGGTTTTTAATGTATCCATTTTGGTCACTGTGGATAATTTTTGACATCACAGGTTTTAATCTTTGGGCTAATGTATATGCAATAATTTTAACATCAACATTTAATAGTGTAATTGGTCTGTAATTACCTAATTCAGTGGGGTCTCCTTTTTTAAATATTAGAGAAATTAGGCCTATTTTTTGTGATTCAGATAACATTCCTTTTTTATAGCAATAATTAAAGCTTTGAATTGCATAATTCTTTAATTTGTCCCAAAATTCTCTATAAAACTCTACTGAGAGTCCATCTAGGCCTGGGGATTTATTTAATTTCATTTGAAAAATTGATTTTGTACATTCTTCTGTTGATAGAAGTCCATTTAGAGAATTGCTTTCTTCTTTACTTAATGATTGTTTAATATTTGTATTCTTAATATATGTGTTTATAAAATTTTTATCTGGTTTAGTGCTTGTGTAAAGCTTTTCATAATATTTCTTTTCTAAATTTAGTATTTCTGATTGTTTTGTAATTATCTCCCCTTTATCGTTTTTTAAATTTATTATATTTTTTCTTGTTTTTCTACTTTTCTCTAATCCTAGAAAAAATTTAGAATTCTTTTCCCCTTCTTCTGTCCATTTTATTCTTGAACGTATTTGTGCACCTTTTGCTTTATAACTATAAAGAGATTCTATCTCACTTTCTAATAAATTGATTTCGTTCTTTTCTACTTCACTTGGTTTATTATTATCCTTTCTTTTCTGTAATGTTTGAAGTTTTTTTTCCAAATTTGGAATTTCATTTTTCCTTTGCCTAGATTTATTTTTGCAAAACTGTATCGTTGATTCTCTTACTTCAATTTTAAACAGGTCCCATAGTTGTGATAAATTTACAGTGTAATTGCTTTTAAGTATAAAATAGTCTATAAGTTTTTCTATTTTATCTTTATAAGATTTGTCAGTTAGTATGCTGTTGTTTATTTTAAAGAACCCTTTACCCTTATTATCATTGGACATGTTAATTTTCAATGAAATTGCCTGATGGTCTGTACTAGAAATTAGGGCTGGTCTTATATCTGTAGACTTTATCATAGTTCTCAATTCCTTACCCGTTAGAAAATAATCTATTCTACTTGCCTCATCGTCTTTATTTTTACGTTTCCATGTATATTGATATAGTTTCGGATGTAATTGTCTCCAAATATCTTCTAGTTTGTTTGTTTTTATTAAAGTTTTCAAACTATTTGTAATTTTTTGTTCTCTTTTTTTATTATTATTCTTTCTATCTGTACTACTCAATGTTTCATTCATATCTCCCCCTACTACTAAAATTCCGAGACTATGTTCTTCAATTATTTTATTTACATTTTTAAAGAAGATGTTTCGCTTTTTTTTCTCATTAGGTGCATATAAATTTATTAAAGAAAATATGTTGTTGTTTATTTCAACATTTACAAGAATTATGCGACCTTCTTGATCAGTAAAAGTATCAATTATCTTTGGGTTTATTGTTTTTTTAATAAATATAGCTACTCCTTTTGATTGTGTTGTGCCAAAACTGTGAAAAATATCTGCGTCATATTCATTACTTACTTTATTTTCTATTTCTTTAACAAAATGAGTTTCTTGGATAAAAAGTATATCTGTTTTTTGATATTTTAACCAAGTATTAAGCCTATTTCTTTTTTCTTTTTGGCCTAGTCCTCACATCATGCTCACATCATGCTCGCGGAGAAATATACAACACAATGAAATTTACATTTACCTGTTGAAACCAACACTCGATGGTGAACGAAATCGTTTGAGTATGGACTTAAATATCAACCATAAGCATAAAACATAATGATTTATCGGTTGCAAACAAAAATATTAACAAATTAAATATGTTTTCCAATAATTGCAAAAGAAACAATGTTGAGTCGTTCCACGTATCGTTGTATATCATTTGAAACAAGAACAGGTAGAAGAGGTCGTATGAATAATTCAATATTATTTCGGCAATTTCTATTTAAATATTCATGAGGAAAAGTGATATCGGGTCAGTGACTGTATACAACATAGAAATTTACAGTCAACGCACTTTGACTGCTGAAGGTAGCACAATACAAAGATTTTTCATCCCCAATCAGACTTTCTAAGCCTCATCCTTATATCGTTGATATGTCAAGTCAATGCACTATTATTGTCTATCTATCTTGTCTTTTTCTGGTATAGTTGTCATAAACTGAATATTATGCTGATAAACTAGAACACTCATATCTAAAAGTATTTACAAACAATACTAGTATGATAATAATTTAAAGTTTGACGATACACGTGTTCTGAATTAATGCCTTCTTGGTCTCAATTTTCTGTTACGTAGGTAAGCTTTATCGATCATTGATGACATGTGACTAATTTTTCCAACATGTTGGTCAGCTGACACAATGTTACATATAATTTTAGAATATAAAGTACTAAATGGTGGCCCCACTGCCGGCAATGCTATTTTTAGCAATTATATCCTTAAAAGGCGTTTTTAATAAATGAATTATGGAAAAACTGCTGTTGTCTAATTGAAGCTCGATATCTATTTGTGATTTTACCATACTCAAATATATATGGTCCCATGGCTTTTCTTGGTGAATTTTGGGGGTTTTCACGATACCTTACGATTTCGCAGAAAATTTTCCCTAATATTGATCAACATAAAACAAAATATTTCCGGCCCTTTATCATATACATTTAAGGACAAATTTGTGCTTGCATGAAACTTCATTCATGATGCTTTCCAGAATAAAAATATATAAATAATATAACAACCAATCACAAAGAGCCATCTATTTTTTTCTCTATGTCATGTTCCCTTCATAAAATAGCTCTCCCATGTAATTTCATTTTGTACATTGTAACCTTTAACTCAACTTAATTCATCAGAACAAACAGTCGGATCCAAAAGAGGGGCGAAAGATACCAGAGGAACAGTCAAGTGCATTCAACATGTGCCTGACACCTCCATTCATTGCACAATTGTTTCTTCTTCTGATCAAGCAATACATACAAATTTAGTTTAAGGAAGGGTGTATATTTTTGTGGACAAACTTTATTAATATCATACTTCATGTTGGTCCCTTTAAACAGTAGCTAAACTTAAACCATTACAAAAATAATGTACAGTTGAGGGTAAATTTAACAACATGTATAGCTACATGTATATGACTATACATACTAATGGTGTATTATGCTTTTCGTGTTCGCTAGAAATGTATTATAATTTTTCTGTTAATACCTTCATATCCGTTTGGTGTCTCAAAATAGACAATAACAGGCATAGTAGTATACAGGTGTTCAATCGTCTTAAATCGATATAACTTTAAAAAATCCTAGTCACAAACCAAACTTTGGAGAACAGATCAACTATAACAAAATGTATCAGAGGAAACAGAACTTACCAACAGAAACATTGATTTGATACAAAAACAAAGAAATGCAAAAAAAAGAAGAATTTTAAAATCATTTCGTGATTGTGTTGTTTCAATCTTTAAATATATATCAAATGTGTATTCAGAAATATCCGATTTAAGTGCGGGCAATGAGGAGGATATATTATAACAGCTTATAATTTAATAAGAAAGTTGTATGCATATTTTAAATTGAAGTCTTTTCCTAATACTTCTGTATTCCTTCTGGGGTTTTATTTCTGGTAATGGGAATGGGAAAAAAATGAAAGCGACATGAAGCTTGAGGACCACAGCCACTTGTTTTCTATCCATGGAAATATCTTATATCTTGATATATCACTAACAATTTATAGGGATAGTAAATAAAGGCAACAGTAGTATACCGCTGTTCAAAACTCATAAATCCATGGAAAAAAACCAAATCGGGGTAACAAACTAAAACTGAGGGAAACACATTAAATATAAGAGGAGAACAACGACACAACATTAAAATGTAACACACACAGAAACGGACTAAGCATTAGACAAAATCCTATGAGAATAACAAATATAACATCAAAACCAAATACATGAATTTTGGATAGATAAGTACCGTGACACGTCTTATAGTAATGTGAATTCACACTCAAAAATAAGAGAACATAAATGACACAACGGAAACACAACGTTAAAATGTTACACACACAGAAACGAACTATAATATAACAATGGCCATATTCCTGACTTGGTACAGGACATTTTTAAAGGAAAAAATGGTGGGTTGAACCTGGTTTTGTGGCATGCCAAACCTCGCACTTTAATGGCAATGTTAAATATAACATTAAAATGACAACATAATATTACAGGACTACAATACAAATAAATAGGAGAACGTATTATGCAAAAAAACACATGAATGATAGATAACAAAAGGCATCAGGTTTAAAATTCAATACGCAAAAAACGCGCCTCGTGCACACAAGACTTACCAGTGACGCCCAGATATAAAAGTTCGAAAGTAAAAAAAAGTACAATGTTGTACAGCACTGAGGATAAAAGTTGAAAAAGGTTGTGCCAAATACGGCTAGGGTTTTTTGCTTGTGATAAGAACATCCTTATTATTTAGAACAATTTATGCTAATGCAAACAGTAAATTTTATAAATGAATATCAAAGATATACATGATAAAACTGAAGTCTTAACTAATTACAGAAAACAAAACCCGAATACATAATACAAAGACCAACACAGAAAATAAACACACCCGACTTAGTCCAGGCCTCAACGCAAAAAGTCATAAAAATGACGTCACATACGAAGTGGTGAAAAAGTACAAAAATTACGTCACATTTGAATTTCTGAAAAAGCACAAAAATGACGTCACTCTTGAAAAACTATATCTCAAAATTAAGATAGAATTAGGATTGATTTAAGATTATAATAAAACTAAATACTTATATTACATTGAAGCACAATACACATTGCAATACTTATTAATAGCAATTAACTATATTATATATATATATGTTCGGTTTGTTTTGAATCTAACTTCAAACGTAAAGCATCGTACAGATTAGGTTGAACAAAATCAAATCTAATAAATGAAGGCGGTGCTTAATTTTCTTTACCATAACACATGAATATAATAGAAAAGACGTCAACACATTTGACAAAATCCGATGAGAATTACAAATATAACATTAAAGACTTAAACGAAATACATGAATTTGGGATAGATAAGTACCGTAACCCGTCTTATAGTAATGCGAATTCACACTCAGCAAAACAGTCACAATCGGTAATAAGTCACGTTTGGTAATTAAAAGATAAGACGACGTAATGACAAACCACAATCTACCATGTGGTAAAAATGTCCTTAGCTAGTTTGGTCAAAGACACATCGTATGGATCCACCAATTCGTGATGGATGGTGTCCATAAAATTTACGGAGTGTCAATTTTAATCTGTCCTCCTCATAACTTTGTTGGAGCAGTTTCTGCGTAAGGAGCACACTCCTGTAAATGAAGTCCGTATAGTGCGAACAAGCACAAGAATAACGTATCAACTGTGATATGTAAACACCATACGATGGGGCAGAGGGTATGTTACTGCTGAGAAATGGGAAATTGATAATTGGGAAGTTGCAATCGTCCCGTTTATCACAGATTTTCGTGTGAAGTCGTCTATCTGCGTCAAAATTGAGGAAACGATCAAGGTATAAAGCAGTCCCTCTAGTATCAGTAGTATCCTTAATTTCAAGTTCACCGGGATGAGATGTAAATATTGGCTGAAATATGGGTTATTCAATGATAGAACATCATCAATATATCGGAAAGTAAAATTAAAGAATTTCGCAAGGTGCTTTTTCTTTTGTCTTTTAGAAGGTTCTGAATGAATTCTGCTTCATACGAGTACTAAAACAAATCGGCCAGCAGGAGTGAAACAATTAGTACCCATTGGAATACCGACTGTCTGTTGAAATATAAATCCTCCAAACTCAACAAATATATTGTCGATCAAAAAGTCCAGCATTTTGATAATATCATCTTCAGTATATTTTCTGGAAGATCTCCGTGTCCTGCTAAATATCTGTATAATTAAAGTCAAGCCCCGTAAACAAAATAGTTGTAATATCTGTACTGTTATCATAAGCATGCGAAAGTATTTGATAATAATCTCCCGTCGTTTTTGCTACTCGTTTATTAATGTCTTTATTTCTGAAAAGTATTTTAAAAATATACAATTAACGAAAAATAAATTCAATACTCACCAATTTAGAAAGATATATATTACATCCATCACATTTATATACTTCTATGTACGGTATATTAGTCTATTAAAGTTAATCCTCGTGCGAATTAATCGTTTTACATGTGAAGGTCGATATATTTTACCAGCTAACATTTCTAAATATAGAAATAGGTGGAAACCTATTAAAGTCGGTCAATATGAAATTAAAACTATGTGTGTACATGTACACGGCCGACACTCGGCTAACCGAGAGTTTGGTCGGTTAATCTATATTGAGTATGCGGCTATATCGGCGGTTGGTCTGTTAATCGGGTTGGCTAAAGTCTGTTAATCAGGTGTTATCGAGAAAATCATTGAAAGTTCAGCATGTTTCACTGTATAACTTTTTAAATATATGTTTATCATAAAAAATATTCATGTCTAACAAAACAATTAAATGTACTGAATCCAGTGGTGTAATTATTATTTTTCTAGCTTCAATGTACGATCTATAAAATGAAAAGGCGGGTTACTCATCAATAAATTTATACACATTTTACACACACAAACTGTACACAAAATGACACGTTGGTTGAATTTACGTGCATGCAATATTTTAAACATCGAAAAAAGACAGGCATTATGTTTGTTAACCATACTGAAATCATTGTGTGAAAAATCTTCACGAAAATCTGTATTTTGGTGACATACATCAATCTTTGATTAAAACCTGGTCTGTTAATGGGTCGGATGTATAAAACCCGGTCTGTTAATTGGTCTGTTAAGAGTTATGAATGGCAATAAAAGTATAATTTTATTGCTATATGGGGTGTTATCGGATCAAATGGGTAGGCTCAAGACGAGCGGCTAAAATATACGGAAACAACACATGAGCAATGAAACATAAAATATACGGAAACAACACATGAACCAGTGGCGGATCCAGGGGGTTCCGGGGGTTGGAACCCCCCTTTTTTTGCCGATCAATGCATTTGAATGGGAGCATATAGTTGGAACCCCCCCTTTTTACTCTGGGTTGGGAACCCCCATTTTTAAAATTGCTGGATCCGCCACTGTGAACAATGAACAATTTAAACAATGGAAATAGAAAATTGATAAAAACGGTTTCAAAAAGTGTAATATTAAAGTAATGTTAATTTCATCCAAGAATGGTCGCATATGTCATGTGGATTCTGTTTAATTGTCATGCATGACTCCAACTTGTCATCTACATTGGTAACCAGTATATAAATCAGAGATAAACGTCGTAATGTAACTAAACATCAGTAAGTAAAATATATTGGGATGCTAAAATATAAAGAATAGAGAAAGAATAATGAGTAAGATAAATAAAAGGTAAAAGGTAAAAACGTCACGGAAGAAACGTGACATAACAATTTAAAGAATACAGAAATAAACAACACCCCCAATCCGAACCCTCATGGTATACATGATAATCTGGATGGAGTAGCAGAATATAGAATAATAGATAAAGGACAGTAGAGAGTGATGCATTGCTAAAAAAGAGAGAAAAAATAATAATTGTTTAAGAATACACACATGAAACACCCCTGAGTGTTGAAACAGTAACGGATTGCGATGTACTCATATTGGTGACAAATGCTAGAAGTTTACATGCGGACAACTGCCGTTCTCCTCTACACTTATGAAGAAAGGAACTAAATGGAATAAAATGTATTAAAACTTAAGATGACCAAATGTAGCTGCATTCGCTCCTTTCCATTTACTTCTTGAGAATGACTAACATTGCCTATGTAAAATTTTTAAATCGTTTGTATGCACATTGAACGACAAATTTATGTGACGTATAAAATTTTCTGATGTCAGACACTCAAATCAATGAGTGTGTTCGTAGATAGTAGATGTTTTTGTGTTCTTTTTTTAAATTGTTCCTTTTAAAATTGTTATACGATGATGACTGATGTACCCATATTTTGACTATTTTATTTATTGTGTCTGTTTATTTAACGCCATTAATGTAAATATAACGGAATTTTATGAGACTGTCATTAAAGTGAGAAGGTTAGCGCTATAGAACCAGGTTTAATCCACCATTTTCTACATTTGAAAATGCCTGTACCAAGTCAGGAATATGACAGTTCTTGTCCATTCGTTTTTGATACGTTTTGTTATTTGACTTTGCCATGTGATTATGGACTTTCCGAATTGATTTTCCTCTAAGTTCAGTATTTTTGTGATTTTACTTTTTTTTGTAAACAACATATGATTAAGTAATAGAAATAAAGAACCAATTGGAGGATGCTTACGAATTAAGGTTTTTCGTCCAGTGACAAATATCATGTGCATATGAGAAGGATAACACGTTATATGCACTGGACATATGTACAGTTTACATTTATTTTACCGGTACCCTGTGTTGTATTAGAAAGACACTTTCAGTCGGATTTGAGAACGTGCTACTTTGAACAGACACAAAAATTGAGGCTGATTGAAAACATTAATAATAAATTCATGCATATTCCAGCAGCCAATTTATATCACGCTATATTGAAGTGACACCCTTCAATAAAATGCAAAGAAAGTCAAAATAAAAATGCTCTTACTAGTAAATCACAACCGAAATGAATGACAGACGGACATTTTTTACAAAACTTAATGAACAATTGCAATCAAGATATTTGAGGTTTGCGTTATAACGCAAATATAGGAAGAAAAATTAAAAAAAAAATGTGTGGCGCTACTTCGCTTCCGTAGGATACTGTTGCACCGTATTATCATTTTTTTATTATTACTTAGGAACATCTCATTCTTAACTTTTTCTATGGGAAAATATAAAGGTAGCAAAAATAACTGTGGCTAAATAACTCTTAACTGACACAATTTCAATTGTCCAACCCATTAACAGACTTTATTCCCATAATTTTCACTAAAACGTGGTAATATTCACGTTATATTACAATTATGAAATATTCACCAATGCAAATTTATTTTTTAGACCCAAAGTACTATTTTGTGTCCTTTAAATGATATCTAAAATTGTTTGTTTCGACTTTTATTAAAAAATTCCTATGCGTATAAGCATAAATACTACATACTTGCGCGACGCCTTTTAATTTTACTGAAAACTGCGTAGACTATGAAATGTTTTTACAAGTGGAAAAGGTTCTATGATAGATATCATTTTGTCAGACACTTTTCTTTTTTTGATTTGGTTCTTATAATATGCCAAAAATCTGTATATTTGATACAGTTTAACATTAAATTGTGCGTTTTACTCTTAACAGACGTATAACCAACCCGATTAACAGACCAGTCTCCCATATAGCCGCATACTCAATATAGATTAACCGACCAATCTCTCGGTTAGCCGAGTGTCGGCCGTGATGTAATTATACTTAGTCTAGCAACTCACACAGTCAAAGCTAAAACTGTCATTAGAGATGCACATATGATTGTATTTTTATCTCTAAATTCTGTATATATTTGTATGTATATTCTGCTTTTTATATTTGAAATACATGTTTCAAATACTTTTTTAAAAACAAACCAAGATGTCACTTAATCCATTGCATATATGATCTTTAAATTGTCAGGGGTTAAGAAAATATGAAAAAAGAATTAGACTAAAAGAATGAATAAAACAACAAAAATGCAACATAATATTTTTACAAGAAACACATTTTTCGAACAATTCAATAGATAAAGAATTTACGGGCGATTTATATCATAGTTTTGGAAGCACACAATTAAGAGGTGTTTCGATTTATATTAACCAACAAATTAAATATGAAATCATAGATAAATATGTAGATCAAGACGGAAGAATTGTTTTAATCAACACAGAAATCGATAAAAATATATTTACCTTTGTAAACCTTTATGCCCCAAACACATGTAAAGATAGAAATATATTCTTTAAAAAAGCTTTAAGTGTCATTGAAAAATATAGCCTTGGTATAATTATCATAGGCGGTGATATGAATGAAACGCTTAATATAAAAGATAGAAAAAGTAATAGAAAAGATCAACAAAAAATAAAAAATAAGACAAATGGGCTAAAAACTCTGATAAAAAAAACTAAAAGTTATAGATATATGGAGAGCAATAAATCCAAATAAAACGCAATATACCTGGAAAAGAAAAAATAATGAAGTAGCTAGTAGAATAAATTATTTTCTAGTTAGTCAAGATGTGAGACCAAGAGTACTCAGCACTGATATACGACCTGCTACTATTCAATATACAGATCACTTAGCGATTTCACTTAAAATTAATCATTGTCAAGGGAACAAAGGAAAGGGATATTTCAAATTAAACAACAGTATTCTTAATGACGAATCATACAAAATAAAAATAAATACTTTGATAGATAAATATGAAAAATTAAGAAATAAAAAAAGTCTAGCAATCGTGTGGGATCTCTTTAAAATAGAAGTAAGAGAGAAAACTATAGAACATTGTAAATTAAAAGCTAAGCAGAAAAGGGACGAAATTATAAAACTTGAACAAAAACTTAAACTTTTGAATGAAATTCATGATAACAACCTGGATGGAAAAAATAATAATTTGCCAAATATAATAAATTCAATAAATAAAACAGAATAAACGCTACAAACTCTATATTCAGATAAAATAAAAGGGGCACAAATAAGATCACGAGTTAAATGGATAGAAGAGGGCGAAAAAAATACAAAATATTTCTTGGGATTAGAAAGATCAAGACAAACAAGGAAAAACATTACTGCTATAAGGGACAGTAAAGGAGAAATAACAGAAGATCAAGGCAAAATATTAGAAACGGGGAGAAATTATTGTCAATTTATATAAGTCAACTAACCCTGATTTAAGAGAAATTGAAAATTAAATTGAAAAAACTAAAATAAATTACAAATTAAGTACACAAGAAGGTAATGAAATTGACGGCAACCTGACAATAGAGGAATGTACACAATCTGTTTCTAAAATGAAACTTAATAAAACACCAGATATCGATGGTCTCTCAATTGAATTTTATAGAGCTTTCTGGTCCAACTTACAAAACTTTGCTGTAGATGTTTTTAATAATTGCTATGAAAAAAAAAAAGAATTGACAAATTCTCAGAAACTAGGATTAATTACCCTTATATACAAGAAAAACGACTCTTTAAATTTAGATAATTATAGACCAATTATCTTACTAAATGTAGATACCAAAATTATAGCATACTCTCTTGCACAAAGACTGAAACCAATATTGCATAAAATCATTCATAGTGATCAAAACGGTTATGTAAAAAACAGATATATTGGATTTAATATTAGACAAATCCAAGATATTATAGATTATTCGGAAAAATTCTATGTAGATGGAGCAATTCTATTTTTAGACTTCACAAAGGCATTTGACTCGCTAGAATGGGAATTTATGTATTGTTCTTTAAAGAAATTTGGCTTCCAGGAATCTCTTTTGAGGTGGATAAATACTTTATACACAGATATAAAGGGTTGCATATTAAATAATGGCTGGATTTCAAGACCCTTCAACATTGAGCGCGGAATCCGTCAAGGGTGTCCCGCGAGTTCCATAATTTTCGTAATTGCTGTTGAAATTTTAGCTAGTAGATTAAGACAAACTAAAAGTTTTAAAGGTTTTCAAATTGAACTAGATAATAAAACCCATACCTTAAAATTAATCCAGCTTGCAGACGACACCACTTTATTTTTAAATTCAAAATAAGAAGTGTCATTAACTCTGAATATTATAGAAATTTTTTGGATCACTTTCAGGCCTAAAGCTTAACCGAAATAAAACAGAAGGAATATGGCTCGGCAATTTAAAGTCCTGCAAAGATAAAGTTGAAAACATTAATTTTTCACAAAAATCTATAAAAGTTTTGGGAATATACTTTGGACTTAATAAAAATGAGTGTAAAAAATTAAACTTGCAACGACAATACGAAAAATCTGAAAAAGTATTTAAAGATTGGAATAAAAGAAATTTAACTATGTTAGGTAAGATAACTATTGTTAAATCATTAATCTTACCGAATATTACTTACGTTGCATCTGTAACCGAAATTGATAACGAATACCTAGCAAAATTTAAAAAATTGATATACAGTTTTATATGGAATAATAAATCAGAAAAAGTTAAAAGGGATATAATAAGTAAAAATTACCATGATGGCGGGCTTAAAATGATAAACATAGATAAATATCTAGAAGCGATAAATATTAGTTGGGTAAAAAAACTCATCGATAACGAAGATCTATCACCCAATTGGAAAGTCAATTTTATTTTGATAAATTTGGACAAGAATTCCTTATATTTAAAATGAATTTCAACAATGTTAATTTGGTCTATAAACTGAAAGAAATAATTCCACAATTTTACTTAAGAATAATCATATCATAGATAAATTCAAAATCTGAAAAAGAATCAGATCATCTATCATATAAACAAATTAGACAGCAGCTTATTTGGGGTAATAAAAATATCAAATTAAACGGTAAATGTCTCATTTTCAAAAACTGGATAAACAGTAAAATTCTTTTTTTAAATGACATTATTGATAATAAAGGAAAATTTAATCAAAACATGATCTTAGATAAACTTTCCTGTCATGCTAACTGGTTTTCAGAATATTCTAAATTAATGAAAGCAATACCAAGACAGTGGTTAAAAGAGCTAACTAAAGAAGAATCAATAAAAACAAAAGTTGCCATGGACTCCGAATATAAATTTAAAGATAAAAAAGGAAAAATGGTATCACTTAAAAACATTTCCTCCAAAGACATTTACATCTCCCTCTTAAATAGATATTATGAAAAACCAATAGGTTTTCAAAAATGGGACAACATATTTATCTTGGAAAACAACACAAACAAAAGACAACAAATGCTAAATTATATCTTTTATTATATACAAGATAATAAATTCAAAATGTTAAGATGGAAATTTCTGCACTACATTTTACCAGCCAAACAATTACTTTTCTCTTGGAAAATAACTAAAACTCCGCTATGTAATATTTGTGATGTTATCGAAGATTATGAACACTACTTTTTAACATGCAAATTTCTGAAATCATTTTGGGATCAAATAAAACTATTACTTGATAAACTTAAAATAGGACATCATATCATATCAATTAAATCACTTTTGTACGGATACAAAATAAACGATACAAGTTATTACAGTATTAATGATTTAATAACAATTATTCTTTTTACTGTATACAAAGGATACTATATATCCGAACAAAAAACAAAACAAATTAATATGTTTGAAATTTTTAAAAAAGAATTTCTTCAATATCACGAAATATTGATAAATAAAGAAGGCAAATATGAAAAATTCCATAATCTGGTTGCAGCAAAAATTATATCAATTTCATAAATTAGAATTTACAATACATCATGTTATCATATTTCTATTCCGTTACATACATGTCATTATTACTATATATATATATATATATATATATATTGTGCACTAACAAGTACTAACTTATCAATGAAATGCTATATACTAAGGTTAACGAGGCCAGAACAAGGTACCGGTACTTCATGTATCTCGAACAAATGTAAAATTCAAATAAAACATTATAATTTCAAAAAAAAAAAAAAAAAAAAAAAAAATATATTTTCTGGAAGATTCAGTGTGATTCTTCACAAAATATGAATTATTGTAACCCAAAACAAGACATTTGTATCTACGATTCCCATTTTTATAGAAAAAGCTCTGTTTTATGAGATATCTTTGGTCAGATAGTAAATCTGACCATAGATAGAAACCAAGTTCCTGTGTTAAAGAAATGTCCACGTTGGAGATAAAGGTTCAACCATATCGATCGCGATGAAGTCGATTTTGTTTCGAATATAATACTATAAGGTATAATGCTTGAGCACACACGAAGTAAAAACAAGCCTGCATTTCATTTGTTGACAATTGCCAAATTCATATCATTTTAATTAATTTTCACAGAAATATGCTCAAAATAGTATCTTTTTTTGTAAAATGAAATTACATAGTAATAATATCTTACGTCATCAACATGTAATGTCAGGAGGACAAAAAATCAATCAGATCTGTTGCCAAACTAAACATGAATAAAAAGTTATTCCCATTTTCCCCGAATGACTCATAATTTTGTCTTTAAAACTATTTTCAAATCTATAATAGAATAACATAATGACATATAATAGAACAATAACATAACGGCGAGATATTTAAATATTACATATTCACGTCATATGTACCAAAGAACCACAAAAGGTCACACGTACAAAACACAAGAGAGAGGTTTAGCTAGTCAAAAAACAGGTTTAAAACACCATGTTTTGGATAAGAAAATGACTGTACCAAGTCAGGAATATGACTATTGTTATCCAATTGTTTGATGTGTTTGAGCTTTTGATTTGCCATTTGATTAGGCACTTTCTGTTTTGAATTTTCCTAGGAGTTCAGTATTTTTGTGAGTTAATTCAATTATATATTCAATTGTAGCACATAATACGCATTTATATCTATCGATTTATTTTAAATTTCATTCATTCCAGTCGATTAAGAGTTTGACATGTTGTAAACCCACTTTTATACTGTAGAAGAGTGTATGCTACCATTTTGATATGTTTTTTTTTGTGTCGTTCGATTGCCTACTCATTGACGTTCCACCCTATATATACTTTTTATTAATATTTCTATTAATTCTACATTTTATTACATTTAACATTTTCAAAAAGGAGAAATTCATATAGTGGTTTATTAATTAGAGTTATTCAATTTCACACACTAAAACTGGACCTGCCGATGCATTAAACGTTAAAAGGAGCTGGTTAGTATTTCTTTTGAAGCGCATCACCCACGGATACTTAGTAATAGTGCTGTCGATATCTGATAAAGGAATGATGCGGATGAGTTTTCCAGTAGGAGTCAGCTGATGGATGTTGCTTGATGAGTATCCTACAACGTATATGTTCCCGACTTCGTCATTTTCCTGATTATATGAATAGGATAATTTACTATTGTTGTACTGAAAACCCTTCCCATCAGCTGATTCAAACTTAATAGAATTGGTGTTATTCATATAAACGTATTCATTTGTCTTGTAACAAGTAACAAATCGTGTGTCTGCACCTGTTGCTAACTCTTTTATTTTAGCACCCGTTTCAGCGTTCAGCCAATAAATGGTATTACTGTAAGCAGTTATGTACTCATTGTCTACCAAACACAATCCAAACGTTGGAACCTTGGTATCTAATGTCTTTGTTAATGTTAACGGCTTTATATTAATTATAAAAATCTTCTGTGCATCAGACGACACGGCTACAGTTCGATCATTCACCTTAGTGATATCTGTCGGGTGGTTTGGAATGTTCAATACTTCCGTTTGCTTCCCGTTGTTGTCGTGGTAAACGATCCTGTCCTTATCATAGTCGGTTATAATGATATCATCGTTGAAGAATATTCCACTGATGAAATTACCTTTAATATCGATTGTAAACATCACTTTTATCTTTCCAGTATGATAGTTTACAGTCTTTAATCCAGGAAATGACGGCTTTTGTTCTTTAAACTGAAGGCGACCGAAACAAGCAGTGTCCGCAATAACATCCGTAGCTTCAAACTTTATATGAATGTCCTTAATACCTTGTATAGCTTTAGACAAATCATGTTCAATCTGTGGCAGTTTGCTCGAAATCTCCTCCATTTTGACCAAGCATTGTATATCAGACCCGTGTGATAGACAAGCCCCAAAAACATTTTTCCACTGATTAAAGGTACTCTTCAATGATAATAATTCAGCAGACTCTTCGCTTAATCTTAGCACGTTATTTTTTCTTGTACTATTTACTTCTTCTCTTATCCTTTTCTCGAGGTCATTTAGTTTTTTGTTTAACTTTTCACGAACATCCCCAATTTCT
The DNA here is from genome assembly GCF_965363235.1 of Mytilus galloprovincialis. Classification (NCBI taxonomy): domain Eukaryota; kingdom Metazoa; phylum Mollusca; class Bivalvia; order Mytilida; family Mytilidae; genus Mytilus; species Mytilus galloprovincialis. Next base: position 4,638,255 of record NC_134847.1, read on the forward strand.
ACTAACACAGCATCTATTTCTGCTTCGAAATTTGTCGTATTTTGTTTACGGGTGTTAATAACTGCTTCTAATTTGTCAACTGTTTCTTTTAACTTTTTCATAAGTTCCTTTGCTTTTGTAGATTCCTTAACACCGGCTACAGCTTTATCTAAAGTAACGACGTGCTCGCATTTTCTATGGTTTACAGTAGCACAAACGGTACAACACGGCTTGGAGTGATCCTTGCAGTATATTTCTATTGTCTTGTCTGGATGTTCATCGCAAGCAACAGAAGCAAAAATAGATGAAGCATTTATTTCCGCATTTATATCTGTAATGGCTACTAAGTTGTGGTTCCGTGTAATTTTAAATCGTTTATGACTGACTTCACAGGGACCGCAATACGCTTCATCGCAAACAGTGCACCATGATATTGCTTTTTGTGAGACGTTATCGTTGCTACAAGCATCGCAAAGTTTCTCTGCTTTCTGCATAGCTCTTCTGTCAATCATTGAATTGACAAAATGATTCCCAGGCAAGTTTCTTGCCCACGTGTCTGGTTTTTCCGCACTGTTCCCACAACACACAAGGCGACGACATACAGGGCATTTGAATCCCTCTGGTTTTTCTTCCTTCGCTGTAGACACAATATACGTATTTATACAGGTTTCACAGAATGTATGTAGACACGGTAAATACTTAGGCTGTTTAAATGTTTCAAGACAAATAGTACATGTCAGTAAATCAGCAAAATCTTCTTTGATAGATCCTTCCTTTGCATCTGCTGAAGTCGCCATTTTGTACTTATTGTTGAACTTCCTTGTTTCAATATCAATAAAAAGATAAAAATAGACTACCTGTTCATATGTTATAACTATCATTTACATTGTTTACCTATTCTTAAGCTTTAAACTAGTTTGATTTGGAAGTTATCATGTTTAATATTGTTGTAATAATTATTTGTTTAACGTTATGAATTCTTAAAATATTTAAACAGCTCAACATTTTTGCTCAAAGATGAATTATGAATAATTCTAATCTAGTCTACATGTTGTTATGCATTTTTTTTTTATCAACGAGTGGTAAAATACTAAATTGTGTTGTATACGTATACACAAAATTCCAAACGGACAATCAACGGTTAAAAGTAAGAACTTCAAATTCTGACTATATTTTCACAACCGATTAAAGTAATGTATTGTATATTAATAAATCTATTAATACAGAAAAATTAATTAAAAAATTCGAAGCAATCAGCGTTTGCTGTCCCATGTTTGCGTAGCGGGTTATTTTAAAGTGTGCACTTTTGAATAGACAAAAATATTACAGTCATCCATTATGATTTTTTTTAATTCTAAATTCCATTTTAAACCGGGATAAATCATAAAAAACGTTAGTGAGGTCACGGGAAAATAACAAAATTATGTCTATGAGCTGATAGACAAAACACTGTCAGCTAATCAGAAAAAGTGTGACATCCAAAATTATAAATTATAATGGTGTACTTCTACAACTTGTGACTTGGATGGAGAATTGTCTTATTGACACTCCAACCACGTCTTCTTGTATCTATTTAATAACAACTGCCTTGGATATTTTCACCATAAAATTGAGAAAGGAAATGGTGAATATGTCGGGTTTTCTTCTAAATCAAAACTTTTTATAAGCAAAAAATAAATCCTTTGCAAGTAGTTTCTTTAAACTTAAAATCATATAAACTAAATAGGTGATTATCTTTACTTTTACATACATATGGAAGATCAAAATCAAATAACTGTAATATAAGGCAAGATAATGTAAGACCACATAGTAAACACATTTTCAAATGTTATTAAAATTAACTAAGTCATCTGAATGGATTTCTTTTACAAGGGTGTTAATTCGTAGTAGCATTTTTGAAATTATTAATACGAGAGAGCATGATGAAATGTACGAATGCCGAAGAATATTTCATTTTTTAAACATCCATGACATTAAAAATTGATAGTTCTAAAGTCAGAAATTTTTCTATCGCATGTCTATTAGATACATTAGCAAAAATTATATTATATCACTTGTAGATATTCTATTAAAGTAATTATTTCCGCTGTTTGATTGTGTATTCACTATTGTCAATGTATAATAAGGCGGTGTTCAGTAAACGTCAATAGGCTAATATATATATAGAGAGAGTGTAAGTTTACTATCAAATAGACAGCCAAAGATAACGTGCGATATCCAATCTATCTAGTGTAGGGGAATAAAAGTTTAACCCTTGCTGCATAGACTTTTAAATTGGAAAAGGTATAACATGTTTTGGGTTAAGACTAACAGAGACCTGCTATAAAGCTTAGCCACCAACGACGAGGTTGTACTTAAATATAATTATCTAAGTTAAAAAGGTTCATATAATATAAAAAGATGTGGTATGATTTGCATTAAGACAATTTTCCATAATAGACCAAATTACACATATAATTATTAACTGTAGGTCACACGCAGCCTTTATCCATATATCTGACGGGATTATCAATGTTAAAAAGGTTCATTCATATAACTGAAAGGAGACTTCGTTATAATATCAGTTCATTGATAACATGACTCGCAATGATTATGAGCCTGCTCCATTTAGACTAACGTAGCACGGCACAGACAAACTATCAGGAGTTGCTATGGTAAGGATGGCAGACACGGTTGCAGCCAAGCCGCCAATGATACCGATACAGATGATTTCGATGTTCAAAACCTTTTGCCAAAGAGGAATCAATCTGAAAAAAAGCATGTACGTTGAAGTTTGTTAATCAAGATTGAAACTGTCAATACTCTTGAGAAAAATATCAATTCTAATTAACTGTTGTATAAAAAATCTAACAACTTATTTTAATTTCCTTTGGAAATAGAAATAAAGATAATGTTTTTATCGATAGTTTTAGACAGCTATAATAAAATGACAACTTTGTTTCGGACCTTACAAAATAAAATATGTCGCTTTAGTTAAGGAATATCTTTTGTTCTAAACTCGGACGCTTTAGTTTAGAAATGTCTTTGGTTTTTGGTGTCACTGTGATACAAGTACCACTGTACTCGCATGCAAAAAAGTTCTTTTTGTACTATAAAACAATCTTTTACTCACATCAATATCTTTATAAAATGATTTTTAATATATCATATTTTAGTGTCAGACAGTTGCTCATGTCAAAATATTAATAAAAAGATCGCAAACTGCAAGGTTATTTATATTGAAGTGTTTGCAGTTTACGCTTACATCAGTAAACTTACTTTTTATTAGAAAATTATTATTAAGTCGTCAGATTTTTAATGTCATAGTAAGATGCAAAAATGTCCATACTTAGAAGGTAATCATTTAATCTGGATTTACGATTAATTTTAGTTTCAAGATAACTTACATAAGTTCTGAGCTTGGTTGCAGGTCAAACTTCGCTTGAACATTTTGCTTGCTTGAACTTGCTAACAAATCATTTTCAGCTTTTTTTCCCTCATCACTAGCAGTTATTGGACGGTTTTTCAAAAGGGGCGTTTCATCATTTACTATTTCCACTGTATCGTCACCGTCATTCTGAGCACTAAACTCAACTCTGTGACTTGATGATGATGGATCAACAGTTTTGTTACCACTACTTTTGCAGAGCTTCATATAGAATAAGCAAGGGGATACATAGGAGAGTAAAGTTGTTGTTGAACCGCCAACCAAAGATAAAATAGAACCAAAATGAGGAACACTTTCAGCTATGAATAGGACAACGAGTACGATCAGTGGTCTAACGATACATCTCTTCCAAGTAAAAGCTGAAAGAAACATATATTTTACATTAATTATTTATCGTTACTTGAAATCATTCGAGCACCATTAACACTAGTCAATGGTTTTTTTCCCCTAATATTTATCAGATCCCTGGAATAATTTATTGCACGTCGGAGTCGTCTACAATAGACCCATTAGTGACACTCGAATAGAAAGGTTAAAAAGACCAAATTAAACATTTATTCAATTGATCTATTCGGTATATCCTTACATCATCTGAAAAAAATAAGGTAAACAATCGGTATTTATATCACCATTCTGACAAAAAATGCTAAAGTATTATAGAATCTTAATAAATCTCAGTTCGACAAAATAAAAACGCCGTTGCTTTATACGTTTCTGGTTGGTTTGTGCTGAAGTTGCAAAAATGTTACAATGAGTTGATTAATCAACCATCAGTCATTTTTCTTACCTTTAGGAACACCTATCTTAGCCTCAAACTGCTGACACACTTGATTCATATATATGATAAATCCCTAGAGAAGATGCAATGTGACCAATATCTCTACTACATACGCGAGAGGACCGGCAGATATACTTTTGATTATGTTGACATCTACATAAACTCCCATAAACAAAGTATCCAGACATTGCAGTTGGTATGTACATAATGAGAACAACTAAAATATTCAAGACAGATGTAACTATAATGCAATCATCTGACCTATACATTTACATATCTTGTTCTTATGTTGTGCTGTCACACCACTGTCGGAGGTAAGGGGAGTGTTCATGGGTCCGCCAACATTTTAACCCCGCTACACACGTGCCTGACACTATTCAGACTACTATAACTCAGTAATTGTCGTTTCGTGCAGTATTTAATGTTGTTTTTTTTTTCGTTTATTGTTTAATAATTTAATTTTGGATGTAACGCGTCTTCTGATTGGCTGTCGTTATTTTGTTATAAGCCCATAGACATAATTTAGTCATGTGACCGTGACGTCATCGACGTTTTTTCATGATTTTCTACGGTTTAAAATGGAATTTAGAATTAAATTATAAGAAATTACTGTAATATTTTTTCTGTCTATTCGAAATAACATAAAAAATTCGGTGCACACTGTTAAATAACCCGCTACGCGCATTATTCAGTGTGCACCAAATGTTTTATGTTATTTCTTCATAGACAGAAAAAATATTACAGTAATTTCTTATAATTTAATTTCCCTTTCACGAATTTGACCTACCGAATTAGACTATTTACCGGATTAGTTATAACATGAGCATCACGACGGGTGCCACATGTGGAGTAGGATCTGCTTACCCTTCCGGAGCACATGAGATCACCTCTAGTTTTTGGTAGGGTTAGTGTTGCTTATTCTTTAGTTTTCTGTGTTGTGTCATGTGTACTATTGTTTGTCTGTTTGTCTTTTTCATTTTTAGCCATGGCGTTGTCAGTTTATTTTCGATTTGTGAATTTGACTGCCCCCCCCCCCCCCCCCCCCATGGTATCTTTCGTCCCTCTTTTATAACTAATTGATATGAGCTTTGATAAATGAGGTGTCCTGTAGTATCTTAAATCCATAGAATTTGGACCTTGTTCTTATTTGAAATCATAGCAAATCTATATTATCAAAATTGCTGCTTATGTGTTGCTTTTTTCCATTTTGCCAGTTGCTGCAAAACTTTAGAGGTCACTCTTCAGAAACTTGCGGTTTTTAAAAACAGTGACTGATATAGTTCTGAATTTCACATATATTTTTTTTTGTATTCATACTTCCATATCCAAGTAAGGCTGCGATTTTGAAATCTTCCTTTTTCTCCATATCTGTTATAATTGTTGGAAATACGGAATGGCCGCTGACAGCAAAAACCATTGTTCCAAAGGCAGAGGAAAACTTTTGTATTCCAACATCTGAATGAACAGTTGTACCTTTACTATGAGAGTTGTCTTTTAATGCCTGTATAACAATGAATATACAAGCTATGGCTGTCGAAAATGTTGCTCCGACTCCAATCGGCCTAAAAAGAAGTTTTTATCAAAGTAAACGAAAATTCCCTTGTCAACATGTTTTTGTAAACGACGATTGGCTTAGTTGCACAGCGCTAGTTCAATAGTTATCAAAGGTACCAGCATTATAATTTAGTACGCCAGACGCGCGTTTCGTCTACATAAGACTCATAAGAGACGCTCATATCAAAATATCAACATAAATATTTAAAAAATGAATGCATAAACAATGTGTTTCTATATTCATTCAATATACAAAGAAGGGGATACGAGACGTGCATCCAGTGGTTAGCAACTCAACCACACACGAAATAAGATGATCATGTTAAAATGAATTAAAAATTATATGCAAGTCAACTGTTGATGGAATGTTATTTAAGGAATGACTGTAATATTTTTTTCTGTCTATGAAGAAATAACATAAAAAATGTGGTACACACTGAATAACCCGCGTAGCAGGTTATCTTAAGGTGTGCACTACATTTTTTTTTATGTTATTTCGAATAGACAGAAAAAAAATATTACAGTAATTTCTTATAATTAAATTCTAAATTCCATTTTAAACCGGAGGAAATCATAAAAAAAAACGTTGATGACGGCACGGTCACATGACTAAATTATATATGTCTATGAGCGTATAAACAAAACAACGTCAGCCAATCAGAAGACGCGTTACATTCAAAATTAAATTATTTCTGTATGAAAACGCAATCCTTATTATCATCTGAAGGGTCTTTTTTTTCATTTTTTTTTGTTCTTTCCGATCGGGAGAGGCCAACATAAAATGAAATTATCGTATGCCACCCCTTCACTTTCTTTTTATATACCTGCAACAGTTATATTTACTTACCAGAAGTCTTTTGGTGTACCAAGGCAAATGATTGGAACAAGAATGAACGTCAGTATCATCAACCAATAACAAAACGATATATCCTTGGTGACGTCAGTTAGTAAAGTCTCAATGTTACCCGCCGCTAATACCATGTAAACAACAGAACTTCCAAAGTTGTACATGTTCATCGTTAACGTAACTAAATGTCTGAAAGGCAATTATATAATATTGATAGCTCAATGTCAATGTCTAAAAAAATATAAACTTTATAGTATGATGCTGAGAAACAGATTTTTTGTTTGTGCATAACTTAAATTCCACCGAAAAAATCCATAGATGGATAAATGCTTGATCTTTCAAAAGCATTTATTTGCATCTCTGTCCCCGGCGATAGTTTTTTTTTTTTTTGGGGGGGGGGGGATCCCCAAAATGCACACTAGTAGCATCGAAAAGAGAAAGTCGAGTGCACCTTTTTATGTTCGGGCGTGTTTGAGTTGACTGTTATGTCTTGTAAATATTTGATACATCATCTCGCTTCAGATTATATTAAATTAATTCAATATATTTAAACTACAGCTTATTTTGATATCATCAAAAGTTCTCAGACACTAATAGATAAAACATATGGGTCAAGTGGAATACCTTTCTAATGATTCATAACATCAGAGTATGTGTGTTCTAATAGCAAATTCTTACTAAAAGTACTTGACAACAAACTTTACAACTGGATCTGAAAAAAAATGCATAACTTCAAAAAGCTTCATTTTGTTGTGAATGCTATCTAGGATTATAAGTCGTCAACCTCTGAAAATGTTTAGTCTGCCCTTATACGAAATTTTTATTCGAATTTTTGAACTTTCAAAATTTTTTCATGACGACAGATCAGACAATAGTTATATATATGTTGACTGAATGCAGAAAAGTACATTAAATGATGCTCAATAGCTAGTAGATACATTTGTCTTTTGAAATACAACTGGCATATAAGGATCTTAATGGTGCTATGTGGATTAATTTATTGGTTTCGAAGAGCTAAATTGGCATCGCGTCATTCCGACAATGGCTTCCATTTTTACGATTGTAAAAATTGACTGACATAATGGGGGATAATTCTGACGAAGAAGAATCCTTACTGTAGTAACTGTACTTTAATTAAAATTATAAAAACTGTTCATTTTAAATGTAACCTTTCTCTTTGATAACATCGAATAAATGTGGATTAAGTTCATTATTACATAGTTCTACTTGATATTTCATCTCATTTTATCTCGTTTTATTGTGAATTTTAATGATCGACGTCTGAGCTACAAAAAGAGATACATTATCCTAGTGATCAAAGAGAGATAACTTATGTGGATAATTTTAATTCATTTAAGAATTGAATGCTCTTTTTTGTAAATTTATTGGGGTGTAAAAGCGTTGACCGAAGTACATTTTGTTCCGCGCTTCATACTAAAAATGTGCGCACGGTCAACGCTTTTACAACCCTATAAAGTTACAAAAAAAGCATTCAATACTTATTGTTACATTTTTACCTATAGGATCATGAAAACACGCCTTTTATCAAGTTTTTATTTCACTTACCTGTGCACTTTATTGTGGGACCTCGTGTCATCATGAATGAAAAGTTGCATTGTGTAATGCAATTGATTAAGGAATATCACGAGATTGCTAGATAGCCAATCAGATAACGTATTATAATGAAACATACATCTTATGTAATTATATCGTTTTAAGCAAGACTATATCCATTAATAGTTGGTTTTATTTTTTAAAATCTCTCGTGATTTACACAGGTATACCTGCCAGTTTTGCCATACGTTTTCTCGCCCATGATTGGATAAGGATCTGGAACATGTGATTGATATTCGGGATATCTCTTCTGTATTATTACCCAGCAATTTCCTATCAATGCGGCAGTGTATGTAGACAGCAATGTGAAAACAACTATCAAAACAAACCCAATCCATCCTGAAAATATGTTTAAAGTAGATATGCTTATTAAAATAGAGATGTTTTGTCCGCGCTCATATTAATAATCTGGCTACACTCCCTTCTACTTTCTGTGCTAGTGATTATTTAATTATACTACATGTAATAAGCCAATGGAATTTCTGCTTTCAAATTTTTGACAGTGCGTATCAATATGACAAAAGCCGATGACCCCGAAATGTCTGTATACAATAAATAAAAAAGCAGCATTTTCAGATCATTGTAAGAGTAGCCTGGACACATGGACAGGATCCGAATGTCAAGAGAGAGAGAGAGAGAGAGAGAGAGAGAGAGAGAGAGAGAGTTTTATTTCAATTATTTTAATTATATTGTTATATCTGGCTTTACACATGTTTCAGGATAATGAGATATTTTCACAGTTAGAAAATATAGGATCACTCGGTTTTTTATAAATGAAAGTGCAGATGCATGATTACTGTACCTGTATCTTCCACAGCCCTTGGCAAAGCCAATACCCCTCCGCCTGCTATATCCCCAATAATAAATACTGCTGTTGTCCATATAGTCAAACCATGCATTTCTATGACTTATTGTGAGGAATTTAGAGAAGATTACCAATTACTGTTAATAGGACAACACTAAAAATAAACCATAATTAAAATGTTAATACGTAACCAAATTTAAACCAGGCTCTATAGTACGTAATCTGTTGTCCGAACATTATTTTTCATTCATGAATTTTGATATATATATATGGTCCGAGACCTGTCGTCCCTAGTGTTGACAGTGGGTTACTTGCCATTAATTTTTATACCCCTTCCGAATTGATTTCTTTATGTTTAATGCCTCAAATTGCAAGTAGGGTGGGGGGGGGGGGAAATTACACTGTAAAAAAATTTGGGTCCAGAATTTTAAAGGAAAGTAGTGATTAGGTCCAGCTTAAAAAGGTTAAAAATTAGCACTTCGGAAGCTGTCAAAAGATTTCAAGACGCCCTAAACATAAAATTGTTAGAGCCGATGAAGTTTTCTATAATTTTGATATAATTTGTACCAAAAGTAGTACAACACACTGTAAAAATTTCTTTGAGAAAGCGCAGGTGGGATTTTTTTTATTTTCATTTATGTTCTAAAAGAAATGCACTACGAAATAGTTTTGGTCTCAGACCATATATATGTTCCGGACCATATGAGTATTTGGACCATACGCGTATGGTCATGACCATATGCGTATACTCATATGGTCCGATCATACGCGTATGGTCCGACCGTACGCGTATGGTCGGACCATACGAGTATAATACTCGTTTGGTTATCAACGGACCGGACCATATGAGTATTTGGACCATATAGGTATATTCTTTTTTAAATTACATTATAAAAGCTTCTATAATACAAAAACTTTATCTAAAAACAATGATGGTAAAATGAACAATGTATTATTTCTATATTTCAAATACTACGTAAAAATTAAATATTGATGCCATACCTTTTTTTTTCATCGCGATCGCTTATTACATTTTTACATGTAGGCTTGGGGTGACATTTACTTTCACATGGAATCATAAATAGCTGCGTACAGTGATTCCGAGGTCTTGGGCCATTCCGCTATTTCTACGGTGTTTTTAAAAAGCTCTAGATCTCAAATATCGTAACAAGATTGCAAAACACCATATTCACAAGACAACTTAAATAAATTATGTTACTTTCCAGTAGCTTCTTGTGCAACAGTACATTAAAAAAAATTTGGAATTTATTTTTTTAAGTCGACATATTGCCATTCGATCGTAATACCAAATCGGCAATGACCATCGGTTTAAAATATGCTTATTATAGTTTTGACAAATAAGCAAAATTAACTTTGTGAAACTTCTAATTTTTATTTAGCTAATCTTTTTATCATAATATAATAATAAAATTACCTATATGGTGACCTCTTTTTAATGAACGGCCATACCATATGAAGAGTTTAGAAGAATTAAAAGTAAACTGTAACAGAGTGTTAATTACCCCGACCATATGAGTATATACCCACATGGTCATGGCCATACGCGTATGGTCCAAATACTCATATGGTCCGGAACAAATTAGGAGTAGCTTTTGATATGAAGTAATAACCTATGGTTGGAGTTTTATTTTTTGCCAAATGAATGTATTATCCTGGGATTATAGGTAAACAATGTCATTAGAGAGAGAACATGGTACATAAAAAAAGACGCCGTGCAATATACATACCGGTTCAACTTATCCAAGGAAAAAATACTCGGTCCCTTTGACTTTTTCCCCAAAGTGCGTGATGTGGTTTTATGTCAAAAATTAAAACAGCTTATCCTCATCCTATGCTATAATGCGGAAGTGAACACGAGGTATTTATTTTTATCATTAATGATGAGTTATCATTGTGTTAAGTAAATAAGTGCAATATAACAAAAACAAAGCTCTTGACCTCTTTTTTAAAATAAAATTAATGTTACATGTTTTTAAAAATATACTATAGAATGTAAAAATAAAATAAAAGCTATCAAGTAATACAAGATAGACTTTATCTAAGATAAACTAGAAAACAAGCCAATATCATTTAAAGATAGAGGAAACGGTATTTTCCCTTTTGCGTGTGTCCACTCACAAAGTCCGCTTGAAGTCCGATATTTATCCTTCCTGAACCAGATCACCACAAGATATTTGACTATTACTCGCTTGTACATTGTAGATATGAATATTACTTTATGTATGAAATATCATTGCATGTTTTTTTTCCCTTATTTATAATTTTTACTATCTCACTAAAAAAGTAACTAGCACATGGGGATCGATTGATTGTCGCTTGCTTAAAAATGTACTTCATGTGGTAATTATTTCTGCATTCTCAGGGTGATGAACTACGAACAGTAACTGTTAAAACAAATGGTAGATTCTTGAATAACAGGAAAGAATGCCGGAAAATAAGGGATGCTTCTGAAAAAACTGATATTTTTCAATCACACATAAGTAATCAAAGACAGTTACCATTTCGATATTTGATGATTGATTGATTGTTGGTTTTCAATGTTCAGTTACAAATATTTCATGCATGTTCAGTAACATATTAATAATACAAACACTAGGTAGGTCAATAATATAGGCTGTCCCGGGAATGAAGGTCAGCGTATTTGAACTGCCAATGCAAAATGAGTGTATATTGGATAGGGACAGAAGTGATGACTTCCAATAGGCCACATACGGACCCCTAAAATAATTAAGCAAGGGTAATTTACGTGTACAGAGCGTACTACTCTTGCATGAGCTCCCTACAAGACGCACCAGTTTACGTCCCCATTCTGGTCGGATGTGACTCCTTATTTATACATTCTGAACAGCCAAACGAACGCCAAACTTTGGGAATGATTTTACAGCCGTTCGGAAGAAGACCAAGGTTACTATATTTTTATTACCCAGTCACCCTTAGGCTTTGGGGGAAAATGAAGCTTTTAATCTGTTATCATATCAAAAATATCAGTTACAGATTTTAAAACACGATGTACATGTATATGTATTTTAGTTAATTGTAAATTTCGACTAGAGCATTAAGTCTAGACATAAACATGCATGATGGATAAAGCCTTAATTTTGTAAATGCACGTTTTGCAATCAATAGTCAAACAATAAGATTTTGTAAAGTTATGAAGAAAAAAATACATTATTTTTTAAAACTTTTATCCCTAAACAAATCAGTTATTTTAAGCCGGGTCTTATTTATTTTTCTTTATATTGCATGTATTACATTGTTAAAACAATTTACATTTCCCCATTAAAAATCAGCATGTCAAATAGCTGTATGTATATTTTCAGGAAACGATTTTCTCAAACCTGTTGCAAGGTAAAAATCTTGTAAAACACAAGAAATAATCGCTTTAACGGTTTAAATCCCTATTCAAACCATGTGAAGCAATCAAATTGCAAATAAATTACTGAAAACAATCTAACCAACCAACATATTCATTTTTAGATTTGCGTTGTACATATTGTAATGATATAGTATATTATATAATATTGTGCAGAGACTGAAAAAATCTATTCAATAGTTATCTACGACAAGACGGATTATTTTTATGATAGGAAAAATGTTTTGAATGACAATAATAAAATACCGTGAAATTCTACAAACGTCACCAACAAATGGAAACATCTACTGAGGTAAGTTGATGCGAATCTAATATTAAATAAAAGTTACCTTTTTTGTATTTAGTCTCATGTTTTAAAATAAAAATAAAATTTTGCATTGCTGAAAAATATTGAAACCGTACAAATATTTAGACAATCTCGTGACACACGAAGATGTATGTTAGATAACTTGGTTATAATTTTCGTCATGGATTATAGTTCGAATAAACTAAATATCAAACATGGTATCGACAACAAACGACAACCAATGAATTACAGCAACATACATAATATGGCGGGGTTAAAAATAATGCTTTACTATAAAAAAAAAAAAAAAAAAAAAAAAAAAAAAAAAAAAAAATATGTGGTATGATTGCCAATGAGACAACTCTCAACAAATAACCAAATGACATATATGTTATTGTTAACAACTATAATTGTAGGTCACCGTACGGTATTCAACAATGAACAAAACCAATAACCGCATAGTCAGCTATAAAAGACCAGTAAAAGACAAATATAAAACAATTCGCACGAGTATATACGACACAACGTGGAGGGCAAACATGATCCTATTAATAACCAAATTAAAAAGATTATGCCTTAGAACTACTAATGAAACAATTACTACCCAGAAGTAGACTGACATGGACAAATCAATCATATGTCACAATACTACTTTCAACAATGAACAAAACCAACACTGAATAGTCAGCCATAAAAGGCTTGTTGGTGAATTTCGATGCATGTTGGCAACATTGTAGGGGTTCGTGTTGTTTATTCTTTAGTTTTCTATGTTGTGTCATGTGTACTATTATTGTTTGTCTGTTTGTCCTTTTCATTTTTAGCCATGGCGTTGTAACTTTATTTTCAATTTATGAGTTTGACTGTCCCTCTGGAATCTTTCGTCCCTCTTTTGTAGGACACAAATAAAAGTGCAAGGATACATCTTTTTAAAATATTTTAAAGGTTTTTTTTTCTCGATGTAGGGTGTGCTGTTTGTCAGTGAGGGGGTGACCGTGAGTTAATGACATCTTTGATTTTTATTTCAATCAATCTTTCAGATCAAATATACAAATTGAAGTAAGTGATATTCCTTTGCAGAAAAAATATTGAAAAAGACGAACCCTAAAGAAGATGAAGTTGGTATTATTATTGTTAGCAATGGCTGTGACCAGTATAGATGCTTCAAGCCAAGGTATGCAAATAAATAACCGATTCCATAGACTGGTAACTCTCAGGTTTTTGTTTTAAAAAGAGATGCTGTTGATACTCTTATTTACTCAAACGTGGCCCTTCTGCTGTTTCGCTCTTGTGTCGGAGCGTCAATCAGCGGGTGGCCTTTTCGTGCTGGTATATGTCATACAGACAGAAACCCGACGGCTACAAAACTAATTATATACATCTCGATGACAATATATAGGCTTCTATAAATATGCCTTGAATCTACTTGTATACAAAATGTGTATTTACATATATTGAAAACAATCACTATTATGCCCTTATTGGGTTACTGGCACACATGAAAACAAAATAACACTGTCACATTATATAGATATAAGAAGTTGTGATCATGAAAGGAGAAGAATACTGTATAACTGACGGAAGGAAATAAATAAAACCTATTTATCCAATTTATACATCTCATTTATATATGGAAAGATATTTTAAGTTTTTCTTAAAAATTAAGGCCTCAAGTTTTAACTTAATTTAGATTTAAATAAGAAATGACCTTCATCATCTATTTTTAGCTATCATTCCTATATTCACAAACATGCCATCAACAAAACATATTTACTACTCTAAAGCATCTATCAAAATCAGAATCAAGTCTAAACAAGGAAAAGGCTTATAGTCTGTTCATATCATTATGTATGTGGTGCCACTGCCGAGTGAAGAGAAAATGGAAGTGTCGGCTCTCAACATTTCCAACTATATCAAATGAAATTTGTATCATATCAAATCTAAAAGGTGAACTATTAAAAAAGTCTTGTGTAAAGCCGCAACATTGTTCAGATTATCATTTGAATGATTTTCTATCACAAGTTTTGTTTCAGATTGTAATGCTGACAGTGGGGAAGTGTGTGGGGAAGATATGATAACGTATCAAAATGAATGTCATGCATCACATAGGTTTGTATAGATATTAGTTTCGCTTGATATTTACTCGAGATATGTAATTCAAATATAATAATGAACGAGCTGTGGGCGTGTTAATCATTACTATATGAATTGCATAACGAAAGTTAGTATCTAGCTTTATCTTACCTCTTATACATTTCTAGGAATATGATAGGTTAAAAGCATCCTCGTGGAGACCGTGTATATTTCATATTAGGTCAGTAGGAAGGCGGGGCTTATTTCATACACGGCTAGTAGTGGTGTTACGTCCTTTATATTCCATATTAGGTAAGAAGGGGGCGGAACTTTTTTCATACACGGTTAGTAGTGGTGTTACTTCCCTTTATAAAAACAAAACGGTATTGAACAAAAATCTTAACGGTTTCAACAGACGAAGAAATTGTTGATTAAGATGGAAATAAACTCATAAAACAAATTTAAACCTAACAAGTTGTTAGTGTTGGCATATGTTTTTGTAGGATCAACGAAAGTAGCTGGTTTCTAAATGCTAAAGTATTGAAGACTTGCTCATTTTGAAAGGTCACTATATAGTCTAAATTTCACATGATAAGATAGTCGGTAAGATAAATTCGTTACATAGTGTGCTAGTGACGTAATACGGTATATATGGGGTCAGTAAATTCAATATGGGGATTCGAGCTTCGCTCTCATACCATATGGAATTTACTGACCCCATATATACCGTATTTTGATCCTGACTAGTTGTCACATCTATTTCTCTTATGGTTATTGCCAGTTATCCATTTCTGCTGTGAAGAGATATTTCTCGTATCACACTGCGACAATTAAAAAGTGATACGAAAACTGTATTGATTTGAGTAGGTTATTCAGCACCATGTGACGAGATTGCGATACTTCCATTGGCTATTCGTTAGGTAATTGGTAACTTTCAAAGATCAAGACGATTTATATTTCGTCCATGGCAACGGACAGATGTGATGTCGTCAATAATATACACTTTTCCACCTGAAAATATTATTTTTGTCAATAGATGTATAAGCTTTATAACTTGAAAAGAGAAAATTTATCAGTTAATTTTTCTTGTTTTCTAATTATGAATATTTATTTTTTTGACTTTTAAATATATACTAAAACATATTTTGTGTATAAACTATTCTATGTGTATGGGAGTTCAAATAGTAAAAATAAGTGTCAATGATGCCTAATTCAGCCTCAGTGCTTTTTAAAAATCTGTCTTTTTTGTTGTAGTAACACTTTTTTTATATTTGCTGTTTTCTTATTTGTATGATTTATAGAGGTATTACTGTATCGTGTAAGGGAACCTGTCCATGTGGATGTAAATGTTCTCAGCAGAGACGACAAGTTTGTGGGCAAGATGATAAAACTTATTGGAACGAATGCTTTGCCAAATGTGCGTAAGTGTGTTTTTCTTAAAGTAATAGTTGGCCAATATTGCGCATGTAAGGTATATTGGCACTAATGTGTTTCCAATTATTTACAATTATGAAAGCTATTCAGGATCGAAATTTTTTGCAAATGTATGTATACCATACTGGAACTAATGTTGCGCACATATGTCACATTATAATTATAGAAAACAAACATATCAAACATATGTTTATCTTGATTGTGAATGCACTATATTCATGCAACCTTGTCACAATGAGTTATTTATTTTGAATATGTGTACCAGAATGACAAAACATCTGTTATTGCAATTTTTTTGTGTATGCATTGTGTCGTGGGCCTCAATCCTTTTTGTTGTCTGGGGGGACTATGGGATTGAAGTCACGCTTTTCGTTATCCAAATTTTATTTATCTGCCATTTAACAAACACATGTATGGCAGACGACACTAACTGTTCGCCGCCGACAAACATAAAAAAGGTATACAGTCCCGTAAAATACAAAAAACAGACTAAATTATGTCCTACATTTCCGGTAATCAGAAATACCAAATAGAGGTATATAACATCCCCCGCCCAAATATAAAATTTGAAAAATTTTGGTCTGGTCACTGGAAATGCAGACAGCAATATAACATAATACAATAATAATAATAATAAAAAATACATTTCAAATTTGTATACACCCTTTCTCACTCTGGCAATACTAACTCCGTACATGGACACAGTTTTGTTTGTACTTGCATATATACTATATCATATATAAGATGAATATAAATTTTCATAAAGTTGACTCAACTCTTAAGTTTGCTATCATTGGTGACAATTTGTGCTCTGATCACAGTGATGCTAGTAGAGACCCGAAACTCTGAATACAATTATTTTGAATAACACAATCTAGTATAACACTATCACACACTCTTATATAACTAGCCAAAAGTTCACGTGAAATAATTTTGATATACATTTATACATACACTCTCAGTCTCAATAAACAATGTTATAGAAAATGTACAGGCTTTCACTCTAGCAGACACTAACACTCTGTACACCGTTATAAATTCAACTGAGAAAAACTTTCGCAAGTATTTGAAAAACTTTTCAATTCTGTTGCATGTAACACATCTAGTTCATAATAATGCCTTATCTAGCTTCATGATATATATATACTTTTTGAATGTAACATATGATAGAAATGCATACCTTTAAGAAAAAATAACAACCATCAATCGTAATATCATACGAAAATAACAGTAAATAAAAGTACATTTGACATTAGTACAATGCAATAACAGCGATGCTATCATCACCAAAAACGAGTATGTCCTTCTGTATAGTCCATAGCTGAAAATCAGGGTATAACTGCAACTGATCACATCTCGCGATCTAAGGTATGTAAGTTTAGCGATGCAATCATCAACAAAAAACGTCACAAATCAAGAAGATTAAGTCCTTCTGCATAGTTTAAATAAACTGTCTAAATCCCGCAATCGAATGTTATTTTAGTTTAGCGATGCAATCATCACCAAAACAGCAATATATAAGTGATGCATTGAAACCGTTTTTATCTTTTAAAAAATTTTCTTATATATATATATATATATATATTTATCTTCCTCAAAAGTCCCACCATAGGTATTAATTAACGAAGTGTAAATAATTTGAGCGATGCAATCATCACTTTATAAAGCTCGAAACTAAATGTTGTAAGAAATCCAATCCATGCTATTGTTAAACGACATGTAATTTCGGTTTAGCGATGCAATCATCACTTTATAAAGCACGCAACCTTTGCTATTTTTAAAAGGAGTGTAATTTCTGTTTAGCGATGCAATTACACCAAAACAAGGAAAACTATGTGAAGGCAAATTAACATGAAAAAAAATGAAATCATGGCTTAATGTGAGAAAAATTTAAGAAACAACACTGTACATGTAGGTAGTACTGGCGATACAATTATCACCGAATTATATTTTCTGAAGTTCCCAATAATTCATGCTTAAATGCAGTCCTTTTGTGACAATTCACAAATTCTGAGTAGCCACAGTCTGGCAAGAGCTGGACAAGGATGTATTCCGTCAATAAAAAAGTTATAAAATTTGTATGTGTATCTGGGGTTACTGCCCGAGCTTTTCCTACAATTCTGGATGTCACAATTAAATTTTGGTGAATATTTTCGTAGTAACATGTTTGTTTCACTTATAAAACTGTTGACTGCATCAATTTGTTCAATCAGCAAGTGATCGTCATTTTTGAACGGTTCAGGATTAGCATGGTTTTTATAGGCATTCCAATGAAAAATTGAATAGTACGGTAATTCCAGAAAGGCAAGTTTTACCGTCGGAAAATCTGATATAAAAGCATGAATTTCTTTGAAAATTTGTGTCAATTGATTAACATTTGAATTATCTCTTGATTTCAAAGAAATAAATTTACCATTTTTTGTTGTGAGATCACACGTTCCTAGCCAAACATAAAGTATTATTTTAGGATGTATCTGTAATTTAAGCTCCAAATTGTCTTTAAGGTACTGTAATTGGTCGTTCGCGGATGCACCACTTTTAAACCACCACTGAATTTTCCTTTCTGTCCTCGAATTAACTTCATTCTGTAAAAATCTTGCTTTACTATCACTCAAAATTACGAGCATATAATCAAAGGGAAAACTTGTCTGTGAGGACTCCAGCCTATGGATCTGCTTGTTTAGTTGATTTTGGCTCATTGCCGTCCATTTTGTCCACTACCACGTGTTCGCAAAAAAAATAATGTTCACCAAAAATTATATCACAAATAAAAGCAATATTTACGCTTAAAGCCTTTTTAAGTCCTCCACCATGTCGTGGGCCTCAATCCTTTTTGTTGTCTGGGGGGACTATGGGATTGAAGTCACGCTTTTCGTTATCCAAATTTTATTTGACTGCCATTTAACAAACACATGTATGGCAGACGACACTAACTGTTCGCCGCCGACAAACATAAAAAAGGTATACAGTCCCGTAAAATACAAAAAAAACAAAACAGACTAAATTATGTCCTACATTTCCGGTAACCAGAAATACCAAATAGAGGTATATAACAATTGTAGAAATATTGCATTAAATCTAAATTGTATTGAATATAAACACTAAAGGTACATGATTATACATGCTCACATAAAAATATGTAGTATTACAATAGTTTAAACATTTTTTATTGTTAAAAAATGACAAATGGATTAGACACAGGTTTTTTTTTTAACTTAGTAACGTCTTCTCCAAAAAAGTATTACAATGCACCCTTCGGCTATGTTCTTCATAAATGTATCATATACATGTAGATATAATCATATCAAAATAAAGATTCTCGAACGTAAACTACATCTTGTACTTTTAGAGAGGTTAAAACAAAGTGTTACATGCGCTGTCCATGCCCTTATGGATCATACAAAAAAGTGAAGCCTCCTTGCCGATGTAGTCTACAGTTTAAACCTGTTTGTGGTGCCAACGGTAAAACATATATCAATAGGTGTAAAGCGGATTGTAGGTAGGTATCTTTGTATACAGAACTTTAATGTTTGTGTTCAAATTTTCTTTTTTTAAGTAAGTAAGCATCAGTCTATAATATCATAACATGTTGTTGTTTATGTTGCTTGCGGTAGAGTATGATGAATTTCAAAAAAAACTTACACAGAAGGCAGAAGATTGTATATTCTGAATACAGTTTTGATTAAAACAAGATGTTGAGTACACATCAAAGAGACATCCACCCATCGACAAAACTGACAAAATGACTTCTCAAGGGCAAAATGCAGCCTTCAACAATCTCGGTCAATAATACATGCAATAGGCAGGTGTCATATATAGCCACGTGTTTATAACTGCTGTATGTACAAATTAAACAGAAACAAAGACAGATCTGTTATTAACTTTTAATCACCGTGTTATCGACTATGCTTAATCCGGATTTAATTGTATTTTAGAAAAGTGCCTGTATCATGTACAGGAAAATGTCCATGTAAGACATGTCAATGCCCTAAAGAATATAATCCTGTTTGTGGCGCGGATGGTAAATCTTATAAAAACACATGTGTCGCTTCCTGCAAGTAAGTTGAAGTTTATATCTTTAACAAAAATCTTCTCATGTTAATGACATGTCATCGGTATAATCCTTGTTCTTACCAGCAATGTGTGACCAGCAATATTTTTTATGCTTCCGGTTAGTTGTCAAGGAAAAAACAATATTGTTTTGATGAAGAAAAAAACACGCATACTCTATCGTTATCAGGCGTTTTTCTTGAATTAACAATTGAATGCTTCTTTTTGTAAATTCATTGGGGTGTAAAAGCGTTGACCGAAGTACATGTTGGCGCTTCATATAAAGATGTGCACACGGTCATGGTTTTTTCACTATGGTAATAGAAAACGATTTTTTATCATTTCTTTTTTTAAATAACCTGTGCACTTTTTTCTTGATAACACGTGTGAACATGAATTTTAAATTTCATTCGGCTATGAAGGTGAATTCTAGTATGACGAACAAGCGTTGTTATTTAATCAAAATAACGGATTCTTCTGAAACATGCATGTACTGTAACTATTTATGAATGATTTAATTCGTTTGCTGAACTAACCGTTTGTATTGTGAATGACAATTTACACAATATCAATTTACAAAAGTGTAATACCACCATCTCCACTATTAGTCTTTGTTAAATTTGCACTCTTAAAAACTATACGGAATTTATCTTTGGTTCAAATAAAGAAATACTTGGCATGAGTAAAGTTTTATCCTTTCCAGTACTATAAGCTTTAGTAACAATGTAGCCTCAAAATTCCAAAATATTCTATAGAAACCCGAAATAAAAAAAATGGTGCTTTGAAATACCAAATATATTTGTTTATGACATAGAAATGTTTTACTGCAATGAAATGTAAGATTAATTACCTACAGCTGTTAAATTCAACGGAAAATGTTTTTCTACATATTTTTGTATGCGACCGGATGTGATATACTCACTGGGGTAAAGCTGATGACCGTAACTGCATTCACGGTTAACCCAAGATGTCGGATGAAAAATTAGGTCAGTATCTGTATTGTCTGTTAAGGCAGCAACCATTTGATTTTCTGGGGGGGGGGGGCTATGGTTTTTTTTGGAAAAAAAAGTTTGTTTCCAGTTTTTGGAGAAAAAAAATTTGTTTTTGATTCTGAGAAAAAAAAAATTGTTTGTTTCACCCTCAGCTGCCACTATATGTAATGCTAAAATTGAAAGAAAATAATTGTTTTCGACTTGTCGCGAAAAAAATAGATTGTTTTTCGCCACAGGCGAAAAAAAAAGTTTGTACAGAAAAAAAAAACATAGCCCCCCCAGAAAATCAAATGGTTGCTGCCTAAAGTGTTTCTTTATCATTTTCTTTACTAAGCATACATTTGCACGATGTAAATTTATAAAATATTCACACGAAAATCACAAATTACTACACAAAAATGTGTATGAAAGAGAAAATTGGATTTGAAAAAATCGCTAAGATGACCGTAAATCATAATCGAGATGACCGTAACATGATCAGCGATTCATAACAAGGGTGACCGTGATTGGTTAAAGATGACCGTAATTTATAATAGATGACCGTAACATTTAAAGGATGACCGTTAATTCTAAGAAAAATCCGTATCGGTATTCATAGCTTTTTGTTGAGTTTGTCTCAATAGGGGCTTGGGGAGCGGAAATAAATACATGTATGTTTTATCAATTTCTTTTGTACTATTTGCCGTATTTTGAGTTAATGACACTGATAGTAAGTTGTGATATTAATTGATGAGGACACTAAAATTTTAATACAAATTGACAGCGTCAATTTAAGAAAGAAAAAAAAACATTAATTAAACATATGAATAATATGAATATCCGGTTATCGAGCCCATGTGTATGGTTCCAGAGGAAGCAGATTAAAACCTTAATTTGTCTTGATATGTTATTACATTTCTATTTATACAATTTGACAAGGTTCCCCCTTGTTATACGCTATTCGTACCATCTGAAATAAAGAACATTTGCAATGATAGTTGAAACGATATAATATCAATGGATGTACATACATTGGCATTTTAAAAGGGTGGATCTATTATTTAAGAATTGAATGCTTCTTTTTGTAACTTCATTGGGGTGTAAAGCTTTTACCGAACTACATTTTGTATGAAGCGAGGAAGCGTTTCATTCTAAAAATGTGCGCACGGTCAACGCTTTTACAACCCTATGAAGTTACAAAAAGAAGCATTTCCGCGCTTCATACAAAATGTACTTCGGTCAACGCTTTTACAACCCAATGAAGTTACAAAAAGAAGCATTCAATACTTATAATTATAGTTTTTAGCTAGGATCATGAAAACACGAATTTTATCTATTTTTTTTTATTTCACTACCTGTGCACTTTATTGTGGGACCCGTGTTATCAAGAATAATAAGTTTTATTGTGTAATGCAATTGCTTAAAGAATAACACGTGATGTGCAGTTAGCCAATCAGAATAACGTATTATAATGAAACATACATCTTTCTGATGAGTTAAGCCTTTTTCAACTGATTTTTATAGTTCGTTCTTTTGTTTTAGTGTTATACCACTGTCCCAAGGACAGTAAGAGGGAAGGTTGGAATCCAAAAAGAAGCATTCAATACTTATAATTATAGTTTTTAGCTAGGATCATGAAAACACGAATTTTATCTATTTTTTTTTATTTCACTACCTGTGCACTTTATTGTGGGACCCGTGTTATCAAGAATAATAAGTTTTATTGTGTAATGCAATTGCTTAAAGAATAACACGTGATGTGCAGTTAGCCAATCAGAATAACGTATTATAATGAAACATACATCTTTCTGATGAGTTAAGCCTTTTTCAACTGATTTTTATAGTTCGTTCTTTTGTTTTAGTGTTATACCACTGTCCCAAGGACAGTAAGAGGGAAGGTTGGAATCCCGCTAACATGTTTAACCCCGCCACATTATTAATGTATTTGAAGCACGTCTTATTTTCTTCTACCTATAGGATAATACTCTCTTACAAATTCGTTTTATACCAATTGCAACACGATTAATTATTTGATACAAAAAGGGTAATACAAATACGGATATTATTTAGACTTGACAGTCATCTTTTTACTAATTACGGTCATCCTTGTTATATGTTACGGTCATCTTGAAAATATTTTGATGATGATTTACGGTCATCTTAGCAATTTTTTCAAATAGAATTTCCTCTTTCATACAAATTTCTCGCTAGCAATTTGTGATTTCCATGTGAGTCTTTTATACATTTACATCGCACCAATGTATGTTGTGTTAAGAAAATGATATAGAAACACTTTAACAGACAATACATATACTGACCTAATTTTTCGTCCGACATCTTGGGATGACCGTGAATGCAGTACGGTCATCAGCTTTACCCCAGTGATACTATGAGCTGGTGGTATTACACACACTAACAACCTGTTGTCAACTTGATCGGTACAACCCAACGATGTAACCAACACTATTGATGAATTACTTGTGTAAATAAGAGTACAAATGAGCCTCAAGATAATTTTTTTTAGAATAAACATTGCTACTTATAAACGAAATAATGTTAATGAAAACTGACCTCAACTTTCATTTTACTTTCGAGAAGTATATCGTTACGACTACGTACTACTTTTGTAAACTTCAATTATCTCGATTCTGATTAGGACAATTACGGTAATATCAATGTCCGATGGGTAAGAATGTAGAGCGTTTGTGTAGGTTCTTCCATGGACCTCCCTTTTTTGTTTTAAACAAGAAGACTACATGCATTGAGTTTTTCAGAGGGAGGCTTTTTGAACAGTCAACATGAACGTTGCTGTATCTAGGTCAAATATGTCAATTATATGTATTAGTAACAACATGTACATCATTTTGGGCACAAGCTGTCAAATTCATGTTCACCGATTTGACTTTAATTCTCATATTTGATTTATAACAATCTAAATCATTCATCCAAATTACAAAAAGTCAAAAACAAACAATTTACTAGGCATGGGCTCGATAAAATGTAGTTTCGTTTCGTGTGTTTTTTTTTAAAGTCTAGACGCCATCTAATAACTATCGAGTTGACATTCATAAATAGATATATAAACTCGTGCAGTTGGATAATTCTAGGTCTGTTTAATTTCATATTATAGATGAAAAATATATGTCAATCATTGTTTTACCTGTATAAGAATGATTTTTTTTTGTGGGTCGAACTAGTAAATCAAATGATTAACCTTGGTTTCACTTTTAATGTTGACATTCTTTTCCTTTTTAAAAATAACTGAACACGGACAGTGCATGCGTTATTCGTCTCTTGCTAAGGGGTTAAATTGAAGTTCATATGAATACGGATTCAATGAGGTCGAATTATTCACTTGCAAGTGACAAATTCATCATCATCTTATTAATACAAAATTGAACCATACTGACCGCTAAAAGGGAATGAGCATTTCTCTAATTCACTTTCATTAATAATTGAACAAAAACAATCGCGTTTTACATTCCTTCTATCTCTACTAGCTACTGCCCTTTAATGAAATATCTTAATGCAGGATCATTTGGAAAAAAAAGACGCATGTGCAAATCAGTTTTATTTCGAGCATGTGTATGTTTATAAAGCGAAAGAAACATGTCATATAAGAATACAATTCTTGTTCTAATCTATTTTTATTGGCCAGGAGTTTACGGAATTTTCCGAAGATCCATAATGTATGGCTCAATGTCGCTAATGTCAAATATGCCCATCAGTTATGGTATCAAGCTTTTTCGCTATGTTTACCTAAAACGACGAGTGTTGCAATGGGAGCTGAATCTGTTGTATTTTTGTCCTCAATTCTTTTTTTCTCTATGTAAAGTGTTATTTTTGTTTTTGTTTCTGATTATTTTAGCTTTAGTTTTGTCTGCCTTTCTAAAACTTACACTTAGTTTTGAATACCATTTTCGTAATTTTTCTTTCTGATTTTTTAGAAACGTAAAAGTATCATGTAACCACAAATGTCCATGTTGTGAATGTCCGGCTGACATAGCACCAGTCTGTGGGACCAATGGAAAACAATATTCAAATGAATGCTATGCAAAATGCGCGTGAGTATATATTTGTAAGAAGATATACTAGTGAACGTCATGTCAAAAATTGATTTCGGGAAAAGTGTGTATGTGAATGGTAACTAAATAAGATGTGTGGTATGCGTCAAAGGGACAAGAACACAGCAAATGTTGTCACGTGATGCACATGTGTCCCTTTTAGTGTCTGTGAGCTGAGTCCAAATCGGTGCTTAACTGTAAGGAATATATATATTAGAATCGGGAAATGAGTCAAGAATCAATATCCTGACAAAAGAGCAGATATCAACCAAAGGCCGCCAATACACACAAAAAGCAACATGCAGGTGTTTTTATTAGTAGTCAAGTGCCTATGCTACATTTTCATATGTCAAGGTACAAAATGTATACATCGTATAAACCAAACAAGGAAATATTTGCCATCAATTTTTTATTCACTGTGTGACTAGAGTTACCAAGACTTTAAAGTGAAGTGGTGAAGTTGAAATCATTCCTTCGTAAATTTTAAATTTTCACAAGATGGCTGACCGTTATGGAATATTCGTTTTACAAATAACAGCAGATATGTGCCAATTGTTGTAACTATTATCCAGTCCTCCTTTCCCCAAATAAGAATTGCCGAATAAGACGTATATCTGGGTTTGTACACGAGCAACACAAGGGTGCTACATGTGGAGTAGGATCTACTCACCTTTCCTAAGCACCTATCACCACCCTCATCGTTTGGTGGGGTACATGTTGGCAAATCTTTAGTTTTCTATGTTATGTTTGTATTCTACTGTTTGTCTGTCTGTCTATCTGTTTGTTTGTCTTTTTCTTTTAATCCATGATGTTGTCAGTTTATTTTCAACGTATGAGTTTGAATGTTCCTTCTGGTATCTTTTGCCTGTCTTTAACCTAGTGATTTTAATTATATTTAAGAAAAGTGGCTGTATCCTGTACAGGGAAATGTCCCTGTAAACAATGTGAATGTCCTCGTGAATATAATCCTGTTTGTGGTGCTAATGGTAAATCATATAAAAACACATGTATCGCTTTATGCAAGTAAGTATAAGTATATTTCTATTTTTAGATAAAAACTAAACGTCTAATCGGTACATCGTGTGTCTTTAACACCCTGCTAAGCTCATCGTTAAATCTTCTGTAATGCTTAATATTATTAAGATATAATGATTCCAGTTATTATGTCAAAGAATGAAAAACTATTGTTTCAGATATTAAAACCACACATGCATGACAAATACTATCTGATTTATAGAGTATCAGGATTTTTCTTGAACAGACATCGTGCGTATGTTGGAACGCCACCAAAAAAAGTTATATTGGAACTCGCAATTGATATTTCAAAAATACCATGTATACAAATGTAGTAAGAATGAAAATTGGTTATTTCAAAATGTCTAATATTTGGTTACTATCTTTTTATAAGTTTTATCATTTTATTTATGTATTGTTTTAAAGTTAAATAAAACAAAGTGTCGCTGCTTGAACAAGAACTATACTTAGCCTTCTGTTGCCCTTGTGCTCCCTTGTGTTTTAAGTAGGTTGTTTTCATTTCTCAAGTTGTCTGTTGTGTGTCATTTTCCTTTCGTATATTCTCTTTTATGTACTACTATATGGAGTTTCCTGTCCATCTTTGTCTTTTTCCAATTATTTCCTTAATATCGTATTTCTTATTTTCTAGAAACTTATGTCTGATGTAACCACAAATGTACATGATGTTAGTGTCTTTCTGACATAACATAGTCTGTTGAAATTTTGGCCTTTGAATTGTGGCGGTTGTTTGATATAGTGAAAAGAAATTGAACTATAAAAAAACTAAAAGATTGATTTTAACTCTTTAATAGAGACACTCGGTTCAAGTACTCTTTTAAGCTATTAAATAATTGGTTATAGACAAGTTACATGATTAACAGGAATATTGTATTAATCCAAATTGTACTCTAATCCAACTCAATAAATAGTTAAAGTGAAAGGCATTGAGAGGTTTCCATCATGGCAAAACATGAAACAAACTATCGTATACGTACACATATAAGTATGAAAAGATGTATGATTCCAGATGACACACCTTTCAACCAGAACCAAAAGGCGTAGAAGTTAGCACTGTGTCTAAAGATCACCGTACTTACTTCAACAATTAGCAAATCCATCCTATATAGCAAACTTTATTAGGCCTCGACGACAAATGTTAAACAGTTTATTCCGACAAGCGACAAAACGAGGTATTATGCCTTGATATATATTTAATTATTTAGGCACAAGAAGATCCAACAGACTGGACATATTTATAACTGAAGGTTGATATTTCATACGGGAAAGACCAAAACCAATGGGATAAAATAAAATCATAGAAAATGGAAAACACAGGTCAATGCATTTGTTTAAAAGGAATCTTTCGAATCAGTTTGAAATTCATCTAAATTAAAAACAAATGCACACATTATGAAAATGAAAAAAAAAAATGTTGTTATATTTGAAATGCAAACTTTGTTTCCAGTAATGATGTTGTTAAATATAAGAGTTTATTGTATTTAAGAAAAGTGCCTGTATCCTGTACAGAAAAATGTCCATGTAAGAAATGTGAATGTCCTCGAGAATATAATCCTGTTTGTGGCGCTAATGGTAAATCATATAAAAACACGTGTGTCGCTTCCTGCAAGTAAGTTGTATAATAGTATACCATTTACATAAAACCTTAGCATGATATCAGCATCTCATCGGAACATCATGTACCTTTACCATTCTGCTAAGCTCATCGTAATATATCGTGCAATGTTTGACCCGAAATCTCGGGCAATGTTTGACTTCTGGTTATTTTTTCAAGATACAGTATATATTGTTTTGATTATGAAAACCAAACAGAATCGACGCTATACTTAATCAATTAAGCATCGGGTGTTTTGCTATACACCAAAATGACCTGAGTGTGTAAGTAAAGGTAATATTGGGGCCGTGAAATCATCATTAGGTTAGGTATAGTACCATCCTTTCCGAGGAGTCTAGTACTACAGACAGAAAAATCGGTTATCTGTCAGACTAGTGTACTCATAAGGGAGGGTAGCATACCCAACCTCATACTGACTTCGCAGTTCAGCTAGCAAGCAACCTAACCAAAGATATTAACTTTACCTACACACTAAGGTTATTTGGCTATAATATATATTGTAAGTGTATTGAATACCCCATATCCTGTTCAAATAACATTTAAATTTTTAATTTAATCAAAATAATGAAAAATATCTTCTTTTTTTTTTTAAATTTCATGAGAAATTTCACATGCGATTCAAGTTGATCTCAATTCACATGAAGTTGACATGAACATTTTCATGTAGAAGTTCATTTGAGTTGAATTTCATAGACATTTTTCACGTAAATTTCATGTTAAATTCACGTGAGCAACATTTTCTTGTGAATTGAACAAGTGGTTATTAACAAGTTACATAATAAGAGGGACGAATGTGTTAAATGAAATAAAACAAATGTACAGTAATCTCCACAAATAGATAAAGGCACCGGGAGGTATCCATCATGGCAAAACATAAAAAAGAATTATCTTGTACGTACACATGTGAATATGAAAGATGTTGTATGATTCCGAATGAAAAACATATCCACAAGACATCACATGATATAGAAGTTTGTCTATAGGTCACTAACCTATAGCCAGCCATATAAGGCCTCGACATGTCGAATGTAGCACAATTCATTTTGACAAGTGACAAAACGAGGTTACATGTATCTGCCTCTTAATTATTTAGACACCCGAATAACCAAATGACTGGAAATATTAAAACTGAAGGCTGTTAATTCATCTACAATAAAAACAAATACACACATTATAAAAAGAACAAAATATAAATGGTGTTATATTTGAAATGCAAATAGTTATCAAAGGTACCAGGATTATAATTTAGTAACTTTGTTTTTAGTTGTATTGTTGTTAAATGTAAGACTTGATTGTATTTAAGAAAAGTGCCTGTATCCTGTACAGGAAAATGTCCATGTAAGAAATGTGAATGTCCACGAGACTATAATCCTGTTTGTGGCGTTAATGGGAAATCATATAAAAACACATGTGTCGCTTCCTGCAAGTAAGTATTACTTGGATGGAGAGTTGTCTTAGTTGCACTCATACCTTACTTCATATATCTAATTAGTATATACGATTTTACATACAACTTTCGCATAATAGTATCCTATTGATGCACCCTGTCTCGTTACCATTCTGCTAACTTCGTCGTGAAAAACAGGGTGTCTTCGTGTAGAATTATTATCATTTTATCGCCCTAAATATGCATGCTACATTTGTGCTCTATGAATAAAATGAGATATTGGGTAATGTCATTAAACCAGCAACCTAGCGAAATAAAAGAATCTATTTACTAAATGAAGACTTTCAATTGTCAACCAAAAAAGAAAAGAATACTTTATAAATGATCATTCATCAGATGCGCTTTTCTGTGTTTTCTTCATCCTGAACGCTCGTATCCGAATATTTGAGCGTCAATG
Source organism: Mytilus galloprovincialis (assembly GCF_965363235.1). Lineage (NCBI taxonomy): Eukaryota > Metazoa > Mollusca > Bivalvia > Mytilida > Mytilidae > Mytilus > Mytilus galloprovincialis. The sequence goes on from NC_134847.1 coordinate 4,668,019, forward strand.
AGAACTGAAACAGTTGAAAAGCTATATGACCTAAAGGACCTCAATCGCCACAAGTGCAAATAAGGTCGTAAATATATTAAACGGAGATTGACATGCATTCTAAATATGTTACACCTTATGAAATAGTATTATTTGCGTAATAAGTAACACATAAAATAATCCTGTTTAAAAAGTATTTATTAACTATAATTAAGCTGATTATTCATCATTTCCAATTTTGCGATTATCACAGATTTGTTCACCTGTAAGACAAACTTCTTTCATGTAGTAAGCTGCGCATTATTATTAAAAATACAGCATTTAGTTCTTGTAAAATTATGGTTTTATCGACAACCGTGGTTCAAGCAGCTGATGATACATAATAATAAATATCAATAAAAACAAAAAATACACCCCTTCCCTTCCACGTCTCAAAATGCAAACAATTACACCTTAAAAACAAAGAAAAAACGAAATTAAACAAACAAATAAAAGACAAAAAATTAAATAACAATTGACAAAAATAAAGAACTTCAAGGTAAAAAAAACCAAGAAAGTATTGAGAATGGAAATAGGGAATGTTCAGAGAAACAACAACGCAACCAAAGAGCAGATAATTATAGATTTTGAGGGAGGAAAGCAAGCAAACGAGTTGAGATTACCGATGATACTGATCGCTATTTACCTATGACGACGTTGTCAATTTCATATCAATTTTATTAGCAACGTCTCGTGTCCCTTAGTTTCTAGCGATAACTCTCATATCATTCGACTCCGCTGAGAAAGGAAACTGTCAGTCAGCAATTTCAAAGGAAAATTTCGTAAAATAGCTATAATGTCATGTATCAAAGTTTGATCAATGTCGCATTGCCAATCATACCACAGCTCCCTATTTTTATAGGGATGATCATTGGTGGTGTGTTCGTATAAACGTTGAATATATAATACAATTAACAGCATTTATTTATACAGTTATTACAACAATGTCATTATATAACATTGCAGGAAAGTTCCAGTAAAATGTAATACAAAATGTCCATGTGAAAACACCGATTACTGTGCTAAAAATAATGAACCAGTTTGTGGGGTGAACGGAAAGACATATAACAATGAATGTTACGCTAGATTAAGGTATTTTTTTATATTTGACTTTAAATTGTGTATGTTTGGACTCAGTAAAACAAAATAAAAGCAAAATTGAGTCGAACTAAATGAGTAATCTACACTCGTCAGTAGTGATGTTCAGTGTATCGCCAACGAGTATTTATACCGCAAAAACAATTTCAACTATAACACAATTGAATACTAACATGTTAAACTGAAATGTTGATTGAAACGCTAAAGACAGCAATCCAACTAGTAAATTCAAAACATCAAGTGGTGTTAAGGCACAACAAAGTGACCACCTATCTGTTTAACTGGTAAAAAAATCTCTATTCTGTAGACAAATTAAGACCTTCATGACAGATTGTGCAAGACTTCAAGATCAAATTTAAAAATTCTTTTTAATTTGAAATATATGCACATTTTTATAAAAATAAAACTAATGTTTTACAGAAATTGTCTATAATTATGAATATTGAAATACAAAATGTGTTTTCAGTAATACAGCTATCAAATGTAAAACTGAGTGTCCATGTCCAGAACCATGTGACTGTCCTAAAACTTACACTCCTGTTTGTGGTACTGATGATAAAACCTATGATAGCAAGTGTTATGCTAAATGCAGGTAGGACTATAAAACTTCATTAGAACCCAGGTTTCTTTTATAAAAAGGCAACTGTAAAAAAAATTACTTCCTTGTTTTTTTCCAAGGCAAGCTAGCTGATCCATGTGTTGTTTGTTATTGTTTGTCTATGTCTTTGTTTTGTATAGCAATTTGTTTTGTTTGACTTCTTGTGAGGAGAAGTTTATTAGTGAATCAAACTATCCTGCAGTTATAGCTCCGATCTGCATACTAGATACAGTAATTAAGTAAATGATAATAGTTCCGGAACGCAAACGATCACTGTACGGAATTTGTTGGTGAACGTGGTTGAATGTAACTTGTTGTATATTTAGTGATTCCTATCAGACCTTTTATGTGTTATTAATATATATTACATAAGAAAATCAAACTCATTTTCAGCAGAAGGAATTATCAATCATTATCCTGCAATATATATTTAGTTGAAAACTAGTTGAATTAGCATTTCAATTTTGAATTGTACATTTTATTCCTACCTTCTGTTTTAGGAATGAATAAAGGCAATAATTTAGTTGCTGTCATGGTGACACTTGCACCAACTGAATAATACCAGTAAACACAATGGTTATCATCCTCCATCACAAAGCAGTTTTAGATTTCACATTTTGTAACATTTTATTTTCATTTCTAAAGCGTACATCTGTTTTCCTTTTGTGTGCTCTTTAATTATTTTATGTTCAATAAGCAATGCTCTTTTTCAAATACACAGCAAAGTTGGAATAAAATGTCCAGGTCGATGTCCATGTAACTGTGGGTGTTCTACAGATTATAAACCAGTTTGTGGAGCCAATGGTCAGACGTATGCCAACAAGTGTACTGCAAACTGCCGGTAATTGTATTTAGCTTTTGATTTTTTCACGAGTGTTTTGTTTAAATGTTAAATTACTATAAAAAAAATGATTGTTCATTATTTGAAAATGGAAAAACATATAGGCGTTAAATTGACATCAGCGACGATAAATTTATATTTAAGTGTATCAACTGTCTTATGTTCTAATTCATAACTTCAAGCGAACATAAAATTAAAAAAAAAATAAACTCAATACCTTTGTATGGGATCAGCTCGCCTGACAGTGTGCAGGAAAGCTTTAATTTTATTAAAGACAAATGCAAAATACTAAATGTTCATCTGTTACTGTCCACCTAGGCCGCTGCAGGTAACGAACACAAAAACCAACCTACAAAGGTAAAAGCAATTTTCATTATGTACTTAAAGACATATTATGAATCAATTTAAAGATTCTGTATTTTACACACATTATTCACAATAAACAAAAATAACATAAGAAAAATACATCAAGTCAGGTGGGAGGGTGGGAAACTTAACTGCACCAAAAGCGAACCTCGAATGACAATATCTTAAATTCGCACAACCGCCAAAAGTGTAGCACAAAATATTTAAATTGACCTTATTCAAATATTATGGTCAGTTCTAACTCGACCAATGAAAAACATTAAACCTATTATATACTTTCAACACGTGTATAAACAAATACTCGTGGTTATGTTTACATACCAGTTTACGTAATTTTAATAAATACGTGCTCTTGTATCACCCATGTTTTTCGAATCTAGACTTTTTAAAACATGTTATATACGCTGCTTAGTTCACCTTATAGTAAACCTTAACATATCCATTGTATATAAGTGTTATCATTTATCATGTTGACTGTCCCTTTGGTATCTTTCGTCCCTCTTTTATCAGCAAAAATATCAGGCTTTTAGCAATTAAACCAGAAGATGACAAGATAGAACAGCGAAACATGTAATTCGTTGAACATTTGAATTTGTGGTTCACCTGTTCCACGAAACCCACAACAATTGGTGTCAAACGAATACTTAGGAATCCACAGTAGTTGTTTTATATTTTCGTGACTAACGTAATGTAAATACGAGAAACCAATTATATAATACTAATTCAAATTATGGTGAATATAATAAGTAAAAGAGATAGCTAGTTTATCTTGGTTTTGTGAATCTTTAATTGTTTTAGAAAGGTGTCTATAAAATGTGATCGTGAATGTCCGTGTACTCCAACATGTGTGTGTCCAGCAGTATATGAACCAGTGTGTGGAACGGACGGTGTGACGTACGACAACGAATGTCAAGCCACATGCAAGTAAGTAAATTATTGAATATACTTCTGAGACGATGGAGTAAAAGTCAAGGATGCAGAAATGGACAGTCCACAAAAAGGACTACTTCGGTGTTTCACTTTAAGTGGAGTTAAACAACATTTTTTTAAAATGTATGCATAATTGTGAATATCTTGAGAAACGGATTATTATGATTACAACAAAACGTTTTAGAAATATAGCAACGGGATTATTAAAAATAGGTACCGTTGCGTTAATATTATTACTACCACTGGGTCGATGCCTCTGCTGGTGGACTGTTAGTCCCCGAGGGTATCACCAGCCCAGTAGCCAGTACTCCGGTACTGGCATGAAAATAAGGATTTTTTGTGTTATTAAATTTGCTGTTACAAAATGTTAAAAACTATTATAAATCAAAAAATGTATCTCCCTCATGCAAAGCTCTGATTCCTTTCACGGATTTGGCTATACTTTTTGGAACTTTTGGATAGCTCTTCGTTTTTTATATATTAAGCTTTGGATTTTACATATTTTGGCCAAGAGCATCACTGAAGAGACATGTATTGTCGAAATCCTGATCTGGTGCAGAAAAATTGGTACCGTTAATGTTATTAAAACACTTGAAAGAAATATGGAATGCATTTAAGCCTATCTCTTATCCCCCAAAATAATAACTGGTACATTTCAAATAACATAAACCGTAATCTAGCAAAATGGGGTTTATTTCATTCATCCTTACAATCTTTCTGCAAATTGAGGTCTATTTTGAACTTCTCTAAAATTAAATGAAAAATAATGTGGAGAATTATCCTGCAAAATATGATATGTTTCGCATATCTCTTAAATTAAATGCAAAATCATTAAAGGTCTATTTCGTACATCGTTACACAGAACTCCAAAACCTGGACCAACTGCCATAAAATATTATAGTTGTTTTTATAAGTATAGATATGAAATACAGTGTTCGTGTTGTTTCTTATTTATTATTTATAACTGTTGATGTAAAAGAGGGACCAAAGATACCAGAGGGACAGTCAAACTCATAAATCGAAAATAAACTGACAACGCCATGGCTAAAATGAAAAAGACAAACAAACAAACAATAGTACACATGACACAACATAGAAAACTAAAGAATAAGCAACACGAACCCCACCAAAAACTAGGGGTGATCTCAGGTGCTCCGGCAGGATAAGCAGATCCTGCTCCACATGTGGCACCCGTCGTGTTGCTTGTGTGATAACAAATCCTGTAAATAGTCTAATTCGGTAGGTAAAATTCATGACAGGGAAGGGGATTGTATTTTTTTTTTTTTTAGTCTGTGTTTACTCCTTTGTTTTGATTGTTATTGTCTATATATACATATACTATATACTATCAAAGTTATGTTTCATGCATTGATCATTGGTAGTTGTATGTTTTATCGTGTTTTATCGTGTGTATAAGGTTACGTTAGGCTGAGTTGGAGGTTTTTTGTGCACATATTTTTTTTTAGTCAAACAAAATTAAATTTGGGCGTTTATAAAGTCTAGCTATCTTGACTATGCGTTTGTCGTAATTGTCTACGTCTGTTTTTTTTTTCTCTTGGTGATTCCTTTTGTTCTTGTTAATGAATTAGATGATATATAATTGCAGAAAGATGCCAATAAAGTGCCATAAAAAGTGTCCGTGTGTTCCACCTTGTGTGTGTCCAACCATATATAAACCTGTTTGCGGAAATGATGGTAACACTTACAGTAGTCAATGTCAAGCTAGATGCAAGTAAGTAATATGCATAATTTAGTTTAGGGGACAATCAATAAAAAAATATCATCCAACATTTACAAAAAAAGTCAAACAACGCTTAAACGCTAACAACAGTCAAGAAAACACAGAACCGAACATGGTGTGGTCAATTCGTAATCGGATGTCCTGTCTTGTTTATCTTGACTGACTGAACAGACTTTACACTGTATATTATGACAGCGTTTGAAAGTCTGAAAAAATCTTGATGTTTTTTTTTCTAGCAGTAAATCCAATCGATTAAGACTCGATCAAACCAAAACGTTCGTTTCAGACTTAAAAATATTGCTACTAGTGAGAGAGATTCGAATACACGAACCTTACTACAGATACAGTTAAGTCAGCCTCATATCTTGACTTACATCTAGAAATTGACAATGAGGGTCGGTTAAAAACAAAACTTTACGACAAAAGAGATGATTTCAGCTTTCCAATTGTGAACTTTCCATTTCTAAGTAGCAACATTCCAGCAGCACCTGCATACGGGGTATATATCTCCCAATTGATACGATATTCCCGTGCTTGCATTTCCTATCATGATTTTCTTGATAGAGGGTAGGTGCTCACAAGGAAGCTATTAAACCAAGAGTTCCAAATGGTGAAGTTGAAATCATCCCTTCGTAAATTTTACGGACGCCATCACGAGTTGGTTGACCGTTATGGAATAACCGTATCACAAATGATATCGGATATGTTCCTTACGTCGTAACTACAATCCCCTTCCCTTTCCTGAATGTGACCTACCGAATTAGACTATTTACCGGATTTGTTATCACATAAGCAACACGACGGGTGCCGCATGTGGAGCAGGATCTGCTTACCCTTCCGGAGCACCTGAGATCACCCCTAGTTTTTGGTAGGGTTCATGTTGTTTATTCTTTAGTTTTCTATGTTGTGTCATGTGTACTATTGTTTTTCTGTTTGTCTTTTTCATTTTTAGCCATGGCGTTGTCAGTTTGTTTTAGATTATGAGTTTGACTGTCCCTTTGGTATCTTTCGTCCCTCTTTTACTACACATTATGCTGACAGACAAAAAGAAACATTTATTGTATTATTGTTCAAACTTTGCAATTTAAATTGTGTCTCCAAAGCGCAAGTCTAAAGATAAGCAAACACAAATAAAAATAAATACATAAATTTATTTCAGAAATGTTGGTATAAAGTGTGACCACAAATGTCCCTGTAAACAGAAGTGTGTCTGTCCTGCTGTATATAAACCAGTGTGTGGATCAGATGACGTGACGTACGATAATCAATGTACTGCAAATTGCAAGTAAGAGAACTAACGATAGATGTATTTAGTAAGTACAAATATATATATACACGATAGAATATTGAAACCATTTATGAGTAAAATGATGCATGTGTGAAGATTCAGCATGTAAGCGGGACATTGTATTTCCACTGCTGCAAAGTTGACAAAAACGATGACAACAAGTACATTTTACTTTAAAACATGCAATTTAAAGGTTTGTTTTTAAATCCTTTTTAATTCTGTCATAAATATCATAATTCTAATCCTTTTGTTTTGTTTGACATTCATTTTAAGAAAAGACTGACTGGTGAGTTACATGAACCGCGGAATTTTGAAATGTGTTTTGTTGGGCCGATTTCACGTGTAGCATCAGTTTGTTACAAATTAAACAATGGGAACTTTCTAAAGTTTACGAATACCATTATAATGATGATCTTTATTGGAGTAGTGAAATTTCAACGCTTCCTTTATATTGCTACCATTTTTTTATAAATAAAACTTCATAAACAGTATTGAAATTTGACCTTTGTATCCCGTTAAGTGCTAGTTGATTATAATGCATGAATGTCTTAAATTTTAAAAAGGTTGATTTTTACAGACGTGTGACGGTATCATGTAAAGGAAAATGTCCATGTGGGTGTAAATGTCCGCCATACAAAAGTGATGTGTGTGGAGAGGACAACAAGACATACTATAATGAATGTTTTGCTAAATGTGCGTAAGTATGTCATTATATGCCAAATGTGCATTAGTATGCAATAGTATGCTAAATGTAACTAAACCATTTGATGATCAATTTGCAATAGTATGTCATATAATGCTTAATGTGCGTAAGTATATTACTAATATACTATGTTATACCAAATGTGCATATAAGTATGCCGTGATATTCTAAATATACGCATGTTATACTTTGCTAACTGTGCGAAACCCTGTCATGCTATGTTAAATTTACATTAGTCTGCTCTCCTATGCAATATATAAGTAAGTATGCCATGTTATGCTTAATGTGTGTGTCTGTCATGCTATGCTAAATATGCGTAATTAGACAATGATATGCTATACATGTATATGCGTAAGTATACCATTTTAGATCGAACTTGAATGGAAATTTTCATCAATGGGCATACATTTTCCACATTATATCGAATAGTAAAGCTGTAAGTAGTCCTGTTCTAAGTATGAATGGAAAAAATATCGCTAACTCTGGGGTGATCGATTGAACGCAAAGAGAGCGAGATCTGCTGAGTCGACTTGGTACATGTATGCGTCAACCACTTTTCGACTCCAGGTTATTCAAATAGGTCGACCATGATAAATTAAAAAAACAAAGGATATTAGTTGTCCATGATCCATGACAAAGAATCAGTATAAACACAGTAAAAAAAACACTAAAAGCAAAGGAACAGTGTTTTATTACTGTATTTCATCTCACAGTCATAATGAGGCCTTCAAGACGGAGCCAACAAAAACAAACTCTCACCTCATTGCATTTTTAACACGTCCTCTAGCACCGGATTTAAGAGAAATTCAATGTGAATATTTTTTGTAAGATGTAACACCACCAAATCGGCCTCGGACAAAAAGAACATTCAGAACGTGGAAGTATTAAATATTTAAAAACAAAATCCTACGCATAGGTGAAAATGTCCTAGGATAACTGTGTGGAATATATTTTGGTAATTGTACATTGATTGTTTCTTGTATATAAAGTACCTTTTTTGATGTATGCAAAATTCCGGTAGCGGGTAAATAACAGTACATTGAACCCGTCCTCATCATGTCCATAAACGTCTGAAAATGAAATAATTTAACGTGGAAAGGAATGGCGTGCGTCTCATCAAAAGTTTAGTTTACAAACTGGTCTACATTTGAGAAAATATTATGTAACTCAAAAATAAAGTTTGAAAATCCAGAAGAGCATATACTAGTATCATATTCGGTAAATTTTAGAAGAGTCAACATTTTCCTGACTTTAGAGTTGAGGTACATGCACAGTGCATTGTCCAACAAATGTGGGAGTATGCATGCATTGTTAATTACTAAATGATTATCGTTGCAAAAAAATGTATATCATGTTATTATTATGAACCTCGAACATGCAGAAGAGTCAGAATTGGGACATTCGATTATGTTTTAGGGAGGTTAAGACTAAATGTCACCAGCAATGTCCCTGTCCAGTAGGACCAACCACACCCTTGAAACCCCCATGTCGATGTACACTCCAATACCAACCCGTATGTGGAACCGATGGTAAAACATATAACAACAAATGTCAAGCTGCATGCAGGTACAGTAATTTACAAATCAAATATGGCATTATATTGATTTGGTATTGCTCCGCAATTTGCTTGTTGAAATATAAATGATTAAAAATGTTCTATAAAATCAAACAGTTATGGTAGGTTTTGTGGTTTGTTAGAATGATGTGTTGTTAGATATATAAATCACTGCTACGAAATATGACGAACAGTTTATATCTGAGGGTTTGGTTGGGGTTTACAGAATAGAAAATGAAGGGTATAATGTATAGAAAAATGAGCCATTAAAAAACTAAGGATAGAGAATATTGATGTGCTTAAATATAACAAAAAGAGAATAATGAGAAAAAATGTAATGAATACAGAATAATGATTTACAGTTTACAGAAATAAAGGACCGCCCCCAAGACCCGCATATATAAACGAGCATTACTTTTAATGATAGAAATTGTACTTTTAGCGAACCAAAATCGCGTACCACGGTATAACATAACCAGCTAATAAATGTTTATGCCTTACCCGCTACGACGTTTCCAGTCATTTCAACCACTCAGTAGTCAGATCTTTTTGTATTGACATGATTTAACAAACTTTACTAAATTGTCCGTTTGTTAATTTTGAAATTATTATAAAACTAAGGTTTCAACTCCCTCAAGCAAAGGTGGCTTAAAATGAATTTGGCTATTTATTTTAGGTATTTTTGACATATAGCTCTTCAACGACTTTCGGTACTTATCCATCTTCAGATTTCAAATATTTGGCTTTGAGGGTTCCTGATGAAGGTTAATCCAGAAAAGCGCTTCAGACGCAATAGTGGTTTTCCATTTTTCCAGGCTTATGGGGGTAGAAAATTGTGACAAATAAGCGGTTAACTTTATATGAACAGCCACGTTCAGGCTTATGAGGTTACCTTGTATAAATTTTGCTTTTTGTATGTTTATTTAGAACATACTGAGACATACAATCCATTTTATTAGATGAACATAACGAGACTCTTTATGTATTTTACATTTTATTTGTCTGATTGTTTATTAATATCACCTAGACTTTACTATTTTACAGCAAAACCACTGTATTATGTACAGGGAAATGTCCTTGTACAAAGTGTATGTGTCCCAGGAACTATCACCCAGTGTGTGGTGTAGACGGTAAAACATATGGTAATACATGTAGAGCGTCATGCAAGTAAGTGCAGTAGATATAAGCTTACGTTCAAAGCTATCAAAATGCGAAAAATGGTAAATATCAGAATAATATATATAAACATTTTTGCAGAACACCGACTTTTACTGTGTGCTTTCATTTGCTTATCATGATATGAAAGAAAGGTAATAAGTTGTCCACTTTCTGCATTTGAAAATTTTCAAAATTTGGAATTCTATTTCTATCTGGAAAATATATATACATGTAATTGCTGCCATAAGTAACAATGTGTAATGCGGCAATATATAGACATGTCTTTAATATTCTATATAGGGATGTAAAAGTATCATGTGACCACAAATGTCCATGCTGTACCTGTCCTTCTGACGTCACCCCTGTCTGTGGAGTCGATGGTAGCCAATATTCAAACGAATGTCAAGCGAAATGTGCGTAAGTATATAACCATTAAAGCTTTTCATTCTTAGCATTAAGATTATATTTATACTCAAAGCTTTCGAGGTTTTATCAATAAAGCATACACTGTTTTAGAGGGTATAAATATTTTCAAATTCTGTAAATAAAAATTGGATATAAAGTAAACGTAAATAATGGAATTGTTTCTCAGAATACCAATATATTGTAATGCCGTCAACCCCCCTTTTTGAATATGCTGTGTTATTAAGTACAAATAATAATACGGAGTTGTCTGTGAGATGATATGCTTTGCATATGAGTGTATTCGATACGCTGATTACACTAAAATTGATTTAATTCTATTGTGTTTCAAGTGATGTTATGAGTGGAATTTACTCGCGGTGACCAAGTTTGTTCCCGGAGTGCCTGTACCTTTGGTTCTGTTGTATATTTGAGATATTAACCTTTTTCATGTGTTCCTAAGTTATCCTGTTGGTGTAATAACCTTCATGATGAATACATATGTTAGTTCTTAATGATTTTAAGCTGGAAAACATCTTTATTTACATAAAATGTCCAGTGTTTACATTTTGAATTGCCATTTCGGGAATTTCCCTAATTAGAGAGATGGTTGCTGATTGGTCCGACTTATGTAAGAGGGTCTGTGATTGGCTGACATTCTTATAAAACTAAAATGATCAACTACGGAAAGCAGTAATTGTTGTGGTTTGGAATTGAATGTTATGAAACACCAAACTTGAAATCTCGGAGAATTTAGGAGGAAATTAGGAGACGAATTAGGAAGACATTAGGAGGAAATTAAGGAGACAATTAGGGAGACATTAGGAGGAAAATAGGAGACTTTAGGAGGAAATTAAGGAGACAATTAGGGAGAAATTAGGAGGAAAATAGGAGACTTTAGGAGGAAATTAAGGAGACAATTAGGGAGACATTAGGAGGAAATTAGGAGACTTTAGGAGGAAATTAAGGAGACAATTAGGGAGACATTAGGAGGAAATTAAGGAGACGAATTTGGGAGAAGCTGGGAGTAAATCTCGGTGACTCAGTTTGGGTGGTAATAGTTGGTGACAATATATGTAGAGGGTAAATTATACCTATAGTTTTAATTAGTCAAAGAAATATATGTCTTGGTGACGATAATAACCACTAGTATTTATATACAGATGGTTATTTTAAACAGATGTTGTTGAATTAAGGCTACATAATTTTATAGGTGTTCTTTTATTGAGACCCTTTGTACGCCTGAATGAGCTATATGCTAATGATAGTTTTTAAACTAGTCGACTGAATCTACAGAGTGGTTATACTCTGGATTGTTATATATATGTGTGTATATATATATATTTAATTAGTTAGACCAACCATACCAGGAACCCAACCAAACCAGAAACAGCTAGAGCCTTCACAGCCATTCTCTCTGACATTTTAAGATTGTTAAATAAATGATCACAAGTTTTATATGTTTTGTCTTTTATTTATAAATAATAATTATATTGATAGACCTCTAGAGTCTACTAGGTTAACGAAGCTGTAAAGTGTGTTGGTTCGACGGTATTCCAATTAGACGTCGGGCCATACATCTTATAGTAATATAAACCATACCAGTTAAAGAAATCCCTTTTATTTGTAACCTGTTATCTCTGGTGTCCGACTCTAACACCAGGGAGGCAGCGTTATATTTGGTGGCAGCGGTGGGATACATTTATAGAGTCTGTTATTGTTTGTACAATTACATAATTTAATTATAAAACCAAAAATTATAATAAGAATGGATGATTCAAACGTTGTTACGTTTGGCCCACATCTCAATGAGATTGTTGATGAAGCAGATGCAACTATGCATGAGAGTTTATTAGAGACACAAAGTTGTGAAATTTTTAAAAGAACGGAGAGAATGATGGCAGAGGCACGGGCAGAAATGAAACTTCGGATGGACAAATGTTTTTCCGATTTTTCAAATGATATGAACCAGATGTTTGCAAAATTTGAAGGGCAAGCTATGAAAAGTATGTCAACCCCAATTTTAGGACGGGGAATTGAAAGTACAGCAAATAGTCTGGAACACATAGTCAGGCACGGTAAGACTGATAAAAATAACAGTCATATTTCAGATATCAGACAGTCAAAACCTGATATCTCATGCAAAATAAAACCACAAATCTATGACGGTTCGGATGATTTGGAGGAGTATTTGACACAATTTGATTTATTGGCAGAAATAAATGATTGGGACCCTAAGACTAAGGCCTTACTTTTGGCTAGTAGTTTATCTGGAAGTGCTCGGGCTATATTAAATGAAATCACTGATCGGGAACGGCACGATTTTGAGTGTTTGGTTAATGCTCTGAAAAATCGGTTCGGTTCGATGAATAGGTCAGAAATTTTTAGGGCTGAGTTGCAAACAAGGGTAAGAATGAAAAATGAAACACTGCCAGAACTGGCACAAGCTATAAAAAAACTTACACGTAGGGCTTACCCGGATACTACTGCTCTTGTTATGGACACATTGTCCCTCGATTATTTTATCGATGCAATTCCTGAGACTGATATACGCCTCCGATTGAGAGAGGTTGGGCCAACTTCAATAAATGAAGCAGAGAATATTGCTGTTAGACTTGAAGCTTTACGTATAGCTGATATACAGAAAGGTCGGAATGTTCGTACAGTCGAGACTGAAACACTGTAGACCATTGTCCATAAAACAAAACAAAAATCATAAAGATAATCAATGTATTAGATTTTTGTCAAACTCTTCAGAATTAATAAATAAAAGCAAATTTAGAAATAAAGTTAAATACTCATGTATTTTAAACATGATCCTTTTTTATTGGACGGACATAAAAGATGTCGCTATTTGTGGAATAGGTTTTATGTATAAATGTTATGTTGATATCCTTTCACTAAGGATGGCTTACTAGTTATAAAGAGGAGGTTATACCTTGTTTTAAAATGAGAGATGATGTCTCATGTAAAATTTCCGAAGCGGAAATTGTAGAAGTTAATGCTACAGAGATAAACTATTACTCACGGCACAGTCTATGGTCGCGCTAAATAAAATTTTGGGTGAAAATACTGCACTATATTGGTAATTTTAGTTTCAGAAATTTTAATATTAAAACATAGAAAGTCATTTTACAGTTTGGTTAAAACTCTGGTTATGTGGTGCTATGCGATTGTTCAACACACAGATAGGATGATTTTTAAATGATTGCAATCTTAGTAAGAGGCCCTATGAAAAGAATGGTTATCTATATTCTTAATTAAGAAAATTAAAATAAAATATGTTGCTAGAAAGACTTGTCTCAGTTAAGTACTGAAATGTAGATGTTTTGGCCTGGCCAGTCAAAATATGAAACCTGAAGGTATGTTTCTTGAGAGAGTTGATCAGAAAAGATAGAGTACATGTTGGTCCGTAAATAACGAGAGGTACACAACGAAGCACCTTCCTAAGAAGGCTGCGTGCACCTAAAATATTTCACAGATCGTATAGTACTGGAGGTGGTGTTTGATTGCTCAAAAGAGATAGACACACGAGTGACCTTATTACTGGTCAGTGTCTATAGAGCAAGGCTTGGCAAGAACGGGTCTGCAAGAGAAACGTTGTACAATGTTTGCAAGCCCGGTTCAAAGTTTTAAGAGAGCAACAAGTATATTTAACACCAAAAAGGGTTAAAAACAAAAATCATTAACAGACAGGAACGACATTAGTGCTCAAAAGAGATAAACTCACGAGTGACCTAATCACTGGTCAATGTTTATGGAGCATTGAATGATAAAATGGTTTTGTTGGAAAAGCATTTCATTATGCTTACAAACCAGAATATGAGAACCTCAAACCAGAGTGAAACGAAGTAAACAAAAACAGCCCGATAGTAAAATACATGTATTATTGGTCAAGAATAAGCTCCTTTATGTGTTTTAGTTACAGAAAATTATATCTATATTTAGTTGAGTTGTATTTATATGCTCTGTTTATCTGATATAGTAAAATATCAGCCAAATTGGAATAAGATTTTTGCTTTGAAAAAATCAAAGTCATAAAGTACTGTAAATATACTGACTATGTGCCTGATAAATGTTATTTAAATGTTTGTTGAATATTATCAAATATTACTCAATTTTAGTTCCTATTGCTGGGAACCAAATCAAGTCAACCTATTTGGGGACCAAATTCTGAAGGATGGGGGCAATGTAATGCCGTCAACCCCCCTTTTTGAATATGCTGTGTTATTAAGTACAAATAATAATACGGAGTTGTCTGTGAGATGATATGCTTTGCATATGAGTGTATTCGATACGCTGATTACACTAAAATTGATTTAATTCTATTGTGTTTCAAGTGATGTTATGAGTGGAATTTACTCGCGGTGACCAAGTTTGTTCCCGGAGTGCCTGTACCTTTAGTTCTGTTGTATATTTGAGATATTAACCTTTTTCATGTGTTCCTAAGTTATCCTGTTGGTGTAATAACCTTCATGATGAATACATATGTTAGTTCTTAATGATTTTAAGCTGGAAAACATCTTTATTTACATAAAATGTCCAGTGTTTACATTTTGAATTGCCATTTCGGGAATTTCCCTAATTAGAGAGATGGTTGCTGATTGGTCCGACTTATGTAAGAGGGTCTGTGATTGGCTGACATTCTTATAAAACTAAAATGATCAACTACGGAAAGCAGTAATTGTTGTGGTTTGGAATTGAATGTTATGAAACACCAAACTTGAAATCTCGGAGAATTTAGGAGGAAATTAGGAGACGAATTAGGAAGACATTAGGAGGAAATTAAGGAGACAATTAGGGAGACATTAGGAGGAAAATAGGAGACTTTAGGAGGAAATTAAGGAGACAATTAGGGAGAAATTAGGAGGAAAATAGGAGACTTTAGGAGGAAATTAAGGAGACAATTAGGGAGACATTAGGAGGAAATTAGGAGACTTTAGGAGGAAATTAAGGAGACAATTAGGGAGACATTAGGAGGAAATTAAGGAGACGAATTTGGGAGAAGCTGGGAGTAAATCTCGGTGACTCAGTTTGGGTGGTAATAGTTGGTGACAATATATGTAGAGGGTAAATTATACCTATAGTTTTAATTAGTCAAAGAAATATATGTCTTGGTGACGATAATAACCACTAGTATTTATATACAGATGGTTATTTTAAACAGATGTTGTTGAATTAAGGCTACATAATTTTATAGGTGTTCTTTTATTGAGACCCTTTGTACGCCTGAATGAGCTATATGCTAATGATAGTTTTTAAACTAGTCGACTGAATCTACAGAGTGGTTATACTCTGGATTGTTATATATATGTGTGTATATATATATATTTAATTAGTTAGACCAACCATACCAGGAACCCAACCAAACCAGAAACAGCTAGAGCCTTCACAGCCATTCTCTCTGACATTTTAAGATTGTTAAATAAATGATCACAAGTTTTATATGTTTTGTCTTTTATTTATAAATAATAATTATATTGATAGACCTCTAGAGTCTACTAGGTTAACGAAGCTGTAAAGTGTGTTGGTTCGACGGTATTCCAATTAGACGTCGGGCCATACATCTTATAGTAATATAAACCATACCAGTTAAAGAAATCCCTTTTATTTGTAACCTGTTATCTCTGGTGTCCGACTCTAACACCAGGGAGGCAGCGTTATAATATTGCTCAATCTATGAAAAGTACTGTTGCTCTGTTGTTTTCTTCTTATATACCGGATGTTGATGCGTTTCCCTTTGTTTTAGAATGTTACATTGATTTGTTTTTGCTTAATCGAATTATGATTATTGAATAGTGGTATACTACTGGGGCGGTTATTCATTGTAAGACTGATGCTGATTTTCGTACATGTATCATATATTTGTAATTTCAGTAAAGTTCCAATAAAATGCCATACCAAGTGTCCTTGTGAGGAGGTAAAACCATGTCCTGATTCATACGAACCCGTCTGTGGGGTTAATGGCAAGATGTATAACAATGAATGCTATGCCAAACTGAGGTAAATAGGTTATTTCTTTCAGTATCTCCATACAATTCATAATTATAAAGTAGAAGATTGTATTTCAATTATGGCAAGTGAAAAAGAAACACTGTGTAATCAGACAAAAAAACCCAAATAAGGTCTATATAAACGGAATAACGAAATAAAAGAAGGTTGGAAAATACCTGCCACATAAGAATTTGTCCTTGCACTAAATTTTTAAAATCTACCATCTCATTACAATGGTGACTTAGGACTTAGTTAATTTTGTTTTCACAGTAATATTGCTGTCAAATGTAAGACTGAGTGTCCATGTCCAGAACCATGTGAGTGTCTTAAAACCTACAATCCTGTTTGTGGTACTGATGATAAAACATATGATAGCAAGTGTCATGCTAAATGCAGGTAAGTCAACACTAAACGTTTATAAAGGAATGATGGATCTTGTTAATTGGACATAACTTGGTGAATCAGTAATGTGATTTTGTAGTCACATTCCTTGATGGTTTTTTTTTTTAATTATTTATATAGAAGTGTATGCCTAAAAAGAAGATATTACCTTGTCGGTACATCGGTGCCTCTTGATGTTTATTCGAACCCGACTGATTTAATTCCCATGTGAACAAAAAGAAATAGAGAAAATGTGCTTAAAAAATCAAGAAGAGAGATGGTGCTAAAATATAAAAAATAAAGGAACAGCGGACTAAAATCTAAAAAGTGCAAAAAAATAACAAGATCAATGTAGACGTTTCCTCATCCACACTGTCGTGTTTGTCTGAATATGTCATTACATATTCTCTTAATAGTACATTGCATTAAGAGGACTTTTGATTTTCCATTTATTATATATAATTTGTATGCATATATTTGTTTTAATAAATATTAAAGGATACAGTCTCGTATCTATGACCTTCCAAACTCAAGCATAACTCACGTTTTGTTTTCCTGGAACGGATGCAGTGTAATCAATTATTTCTTCTGTTATATTGCGGCTTTAATTTATACTGTTTTTATTTCTTGTGAAATCAACAGCAAAGTTGGAATAAAATGTTCAGGTCGTTGTCCATGTAACTGTGGATGTTCTACAGAATATAAGCCAGTATGTGGAGCCAATGGTCAGACGTATGCCAACAAGTGTACAGCAACTTGCCGGTAATTGTATTTGTTTTTTAAATCTTTTTGAAATTCTCTATGATTAAGGCTTTTATCCGTGAAAGTTAAGAAAAACAAGATATATGTGTTGCATTGTGCCTGACATGACATTAAAGAATTAGCCATTAATTGGAACGTTCTAACAAGGTATCCCAGATGTATCGTTTTTCTTTTTTATTAGCTCACCTGCCCGAAGGGCCAAGTGAGCTTTTTTCATCACTTTGCGTCCGGCGTCCGGCGTCATCGACGTCGTCGTCCGTCGTCGTTAACTTTTACAAAAATCTTCTCCTCTGAAACTACTGTGCCAAATTTAACCAAACTCAACCACAATCATCATTGGGGTATCTAGTTTTAAAAATGTGTGCGATGACCCGGCCAACCAACCAAGATGGCGGCCATGGCTATAAATAGAAGATAGGGTAAAATGTAGATTTTGGCTTATAACTCTGAAACCAAAGCATTTAGAGCAAATCTGAGAAGTGGTTAAATTATTTATCAAGTCAATATCTATCTGCCTTGAAATTTTCAGATGAATTGGATAACTGGTTGTTTGGTTGCTGCCCCCAAAATGGTCAGTTGACCCCTTAAGGAGTTATTTCCCTTTATAGTCAATTTGTAACAGTTTTCATTAATTTGGTAAATTACAAAATATTTTCCTCTGTAACAGAAGGGCCAAGTTTATTATAGATAGAGACAATTGTAAGTAGCAAGAATGTTCAGTTAACATCACCAAAACACAGTTTTGTCATGAATCCATCTGTGTAATGTTTTAACATGCACATAGACCAAGGTGAACGACACAGGCTCTTAAGAGCCTCTAGTTTCACTTCCCATTATTTTTCTACGTGGAATGCATGTAGATAGAGTGATGGCTAATTATCAAAATTCTTTATAATTATTAAAAATTGTCATTTCGGGCGCATATAAGTATTTCATATAATCAATCGCCAAAAACATCATCCAATAAAAATGCAGGATACATTGTATTAACATGTACATGATGTATGTACTATACTCAGAAACTAAAATGATTAAATACTTTGTCTGCATAAAATGGATATTTATAATATTGCAAAATGTATTGCGTTATTTCACTCCATTTTACTTTAACAGCACATCACTTGATGTCCCTAGTTTTCTTACAAAGTTCACTTAATTCGAGAATTGATTAAGTTATATAATCTGTTAAGATATTTAAGACACATTCTAGTGTATTAAGTAACCGATATGATTTATAATTTAATTTAATAACTCGCATAAAATCCTATTACAATGCAATACTTTATTTTATTCTATAAAGAAAATGCATAAATAGTCAAATAAATATGTCTTAAAATTTACGGTACAAACTATAAAAGCATGATGGCTGAAAGTGCGGTATTATACAAATATAGCCTTTGTATGAGGTCGATACAAGGATATATTGACCTGAAAGAAGTATATTGACTGAGGACGAAGTCCGAGGTCGATATACTTCTTTGGGTCGATATATCCTGTATTGACCTCAAACAAAGGCTATATTTGTTATATTATTAATTTCTGACCATATTTGTATCAAAATCGTCATTTAAGTTTGTTGGAATTTTATAGATATTACATTGTCTTCTTGACAATAACAACATATTAGTTGTTATTTCATTTACTTTTTTTTTTGGACATCTTATGTATTTGAAGATTTTTTTCGTCAAATAATCGATCACAGATATCATGTGTTTCAAAACGTTAAACAATATCCTGAAATTCATTACATGACGTCACAAAGTATATTGGTTTTTAGATATTCTAAAAATAACCGTGCAATATGCTTTTTGCAGGTCAATATGCGTTTTGCTATCCGCCGTTTTCTCTCTACCTTCGAAAATATAGTTTAACATGTGACTATCTCTAAACGAATCAAATTTGTTAAAATATACGAATTAATAATATTAACTATTATAGCACAGTGGCTGAATCTACGGTATTAACTATTATAGGTCAGTAGCTAAATCTACGATATCAACTATTATAGCTCAGTAGCTAAATCTACGATATCAACAAACATAGCACGATATAAACTATAATTGCATAGTGGCTAAAGCTACGATATAAACTATTATTGCACCCTTATGCACAGTGTCTGAATTTAAGGTATTAACTATCCTAATACAATTGTTTAAACTAAGGTATTAACAATCATAGCACAGCGGCTAAATCTACAGTATGTTATAGTTATTGACCAAGCAAGTCGGTATATGGGATTTAATTTGCACAGCTCGAGTGACCCTGTTTAACCCGAACGACGAAGGAGTTCGGGTTAATGGGTCATCTCGTGCTGTGCAAATTAAAACATACACCGATTTGATTGGCCAATAACTATTTTAACACATGACGTCAACGATTTTCCCGCATAAATCATATCCGCCCAACAAGACGTTGAAATGGATGGATTTCATCATGAATTATCGGAGAATGATATGATCTTATCACAAGTATTAGAAACATTGGAGGATGAAATGGAACTGAGAAATGTAAATATAGAGGACTTTTTTGGAGAGTTTCCTAGTAATGTGATGGATGAGAATGCATCTGGAGATTTAATAAACACCTCAGCTGTTTCATTTGACCTAGGACTAGACTTAGATCTATGGTTGCAAGTTCCTTCGGAAAACGGAAAGATTCAAAATGTCAAGGTACGTCTTTTTTTTTTAGAATTATCTGCCACGCGCAGACCCATTATTGCATGATTTGAGGTGTGGACCCATAGACTGATCCAAGGGATGGAGTCCCGGGTCCCTCTTTTGTGGAAAAAAATGGTTAATTATATAGGGAATCACTGAAGCATGACGCGCGCCCCCTCCTTTTAGGTCAGTCAGCCCTCCCCCTTAAATAAAAAGTTCTGGATCTGCTACTTAGACCCTTGATATAATCATTTACGGAAACTTCCGACTAGTTTTATTGTTTAATTGTTCTCATCCGGAACATTCATGAAATATTTGCCACTGCCAGATTTTGCCTCTGCCATGTGTTGAATTATGTGATATTATCTTATTTTAGGATGAAGAACCTAAATATCAGGAACAAGGACTCGAATCAAGGTTTGCAGAAATGACAGACAATGAAATTGATACACTTATTGAAGATGCTGAGAACAAAAACACAAAGAAAGCCACAAAATGGGCAGTTAATGTCTATGAAGACTGGAAGAATTCTAAAATTGGTAGTGGTTTAATTATACCAAACCTGAAGGATTTGTCTGTTCAAGATATTAACAGCATTTTAGGAAAATTTGTAGTAGAAGTTCGGAAAAAGAATGGAGAGAAATATCCAGCGAAAACACTTTATCTTCTTGTAACTGGACTTCTAAGAGGAATGCGGTCACACGGTGTTTCTAATCTTAACTTTTTGAACGAGTCTGATGACAGATTTCTGAGGTTTAGACAAATACTTGATGCACAGATGAAGAAATTAACATCAGATGGGTATGGTATAAATGTTAAACAAGCAGATCCAATTTCAGTTGAACAGGAAGAAATATTGTGGGACAAGTCTGTGTTTGGTAATCATTCATCCGAAAGTTTATTGCATACTGTTTTTTTTCTACAACTGTAAATATTTTGGTCTACGTGGTCGTGACGAACACCGTAATCTGCAAATTTCTCAAATACAATTAGAAGATGATAACGGAAACTATATTGAATTCCGGGGTAAGGATAATAAAACGTATAATGGAGGGCTACGCCATCGCTATATTGCACCAAAATCTGTCAGACAATATTTAGAGAAGGATTGTCAGACCCTAAAATCGTATCAGATGTATATGAATGCAATATACGAAATTGATAAATCGGTTAGTAGTCCTTTTTATCGTAGACCTGTTTTATCAGATGGTTCTGTTAAGTTTGACCACATACTGGGTGCTAATAGATTAGGGTCACTCATGAAGACAATATGCCAAAAGGGAGAATTAAAGGGGAATTTTAGTAACCACTCGGGGAAAAGAACACTTGCAACTAGATTGTACCAAGCAGGAGTCAATGAGCAGATGATAATGGATAGAACAGGTCACAGGAGTGAAAAGGCTGTTCGTACCTACAAAAGACCTGCGGATTCTATGCTAAAAGTTGTCTCTAACATTTTGAATCCATCTAATAAGCAGATAAAACTTGAGGATCCCAAACCATTAACCGATACTCGTGCAATCCTTCCTGAGCAAGTTAATATTGAAAATACAGAAAATACATTTAATGTTTCAAAACCAGAAGGAAAATATCGGGGATTGCCAAGTAACAGCTCTTTTCAAAACTGCGTGTTCAATTTTGTAACGAAGATGTGAACCTCACAGATTTTGTTTTCAATTTTTAACACTGAATTGTTATTTTAAGTTGTTTTTAAACGGTACTTAGAAATGTATGAAAAAGCGTTTTTTTTTTTTTAGTTTTCATTGTGTCATGTTGTGACACTGATATCTTACATATCAAGACTATAATAGGAAGATGTCGCTGATACTTTATTTTCATTTTTTTTTAATGACAATTTTTTTTATATTGATGGAAAAATAATTTTAGTATTAAATCAACCTGTGTTCTTTATCTTATTTAGACTTGTATTGTGTTGATTGTAATGCTACTACATTTGTTTTGTATGTTTTCTATTCTGATGTTTTATCAAGTGACTGATTTTTATGTCCGAGTATAGATACATGTATCCACTTGATATTTCTTACAAAATGGAGAAAAACAAATATCTGTAGTAGCAATGGAATCAACAAACGCAAAGTACTGTACAATAAACATCTGTCAAGGACGTGAAGTTTACGTGACCTGTGCAATTATTGAAGTAGTTAATGCACACCTGACCCGTGCATTATCCAGATTATACCACAGTAAGATCAAAGGAATTTTGCCTCTGTCATGTGTTAACAACTATTATAGCACAGTGGCAAGGAAAAACATTTGCAATTAAAGTTTTGCTTTTATGAAACATTTTGTAAAACGTATCAAATTTTATAACTTTTCTTTTACGTTTGAATGTGTCCTTCCAGAAAAGTGAGCGTCAAATGTCAAGGAAAATGTCCATGTAGACAAGCATGCCATTGCTCTACCTTATATAAACCTGTATGTGCCGCTGATGGGAGATCATACGTCAATGAATGCTTTCCAAAATGCAGGTAAAACTATATCTTATTGTATTGTTTGAATACCAAACAAATTGATCATAAAATTGTGGTAAAAGTTAATGAAAATTTAAATAGATATAAAACGACACCAACTGCTTTTAACATATAACATAAATCACATATATACATCTATGTATAAACCAAAAGTCTCGGGGATCTCGTTGTATTGTGTTCGCCTCGGGTGCGGGAGGTCGTGAAAGCTAACACAAGCCGTGCCCTACCAAAAGATTGTTAATTTGATACTTGCTTATTTACCGCTTAGCACGCGGCAATAAGGAGTTAGAGCTAAGACAAGTCGGCTCTGAGGCAGAGTATTGTGTCCAGGAAGGGTGATATGTTTTCCTGCAAATTATACCTTTATTAACACGTTGAAATTCGAATCAATATTTGGGTCTAGTACAGAGTAGGGTTATAAATATTACTAGTCGTTATTGGTCATGAAGCTCATGAATAGTTATTAAAGGTACCAGGATTATAATTTGGTACACCAGACGCGCGTTTCGTCTACATAAGACTCATCAGTGTGCTTGTGATAGCTACAGAAAAATAGGTAAAGATAATATATATGGCTAGCCTGCTTGTAACAGGCGGAAACCCAGTTGAAATAGAACAAAAGAATCGAAGCTCTTTGTTATAGAAGGCGACAAATGCTTACTGTAATGTTTACTATAGTAACACAAATTTTAAAAGTGAAAAGAAACAAATAAAATGACAATTTTCTTCTTTTTTTCGAAGTGTTTCATTTCAAAAACACCATTTGCATAAGTTTTCAATTTATTTATTACATAGTAATGCAGAACAATTAGATATCGAGTCCACGACATGGGTATCTATCAAGTTGGATGTAGAAAATGCATAACCTCGGACGGAGAACATATCAATCTATTAGTTCAGTAATTTTCGTGTCTGCCCTTCCATTATGTGACTCAAGAAAAAATTTCAAAAAATGGGTTACAATTGTATCAGAAAGAGAAAATCGAGTGCAACATTTTATGTTAGGGCGTATTTGAGGTGTATATTTTGTCTTTGAAACGTCCAAAGTAAGAGTATCTGATATATCATCTCGCTTCAGATTCTATCATTTTTATTTATCAAAGCTACAGGTTGACTTTATAACATTAAAAGATCACAGTACGAAAAGATGAAATATATGGGTCAAGTGAAATACCTATCTATTGAATCACAAAAACAGAGTAGGTGTGTTCGAAAGGTATTTTTTTTACTAAAAGTACTTGACAACAGTCTTTTAAGTTGGATGATGAAAATGCATATCTTCGAGAAAAAAATGTGTGTGTGTTATCTAGGGTTTATAATCTTCAACCACTGAAAATTTTTAAGTCTGCCCTTCCACGAAATATTTAATTAGTTTAAATGTTTAAGAATTTCCCAAAATTCCACCTGACAACCGATCAGACATTAGTTTTAAGTTGAATCAATGCAGACAAGATAATTAACTGATGCTCATTAGCTAGTAGATACATTTGTCGTTTAAAATACAACTGACATTTAAGGATCGTAATGGTGCTATGTGGATAAATTTATCGGTTATCAAGAGCAAAATTGGCAGCGCGTCATCCCTAAAATGGCTTCCATTTCTACGATTGTGAAAATGAACTGGCGTAATGGGGAGATAATTTTGACGAAGTAGAATCCTGACTGTTAGTTGAACAGTGAAGTCATTATAAGGTTTACTTTATACTACCCTCCTTTCGAAGTAGTTTAGTCCTTAAGACAGATACATTTGTTATTAATCGGACTAGTCTATTCTTAAAATATGGTAGAATATCTAATTAATAATGATTTCATGCTCAAGTTCAGCTAGCAAGCAAGCTAACCAAAGACATTACGTTTACCTACAAACTCAAGTCATTCTGCTGCATGTAATAAAGAAAAGCGTTTCGGCCTCTGGAAATTTATTAAGTATCTTTATTTTTTTTATAGATCAATAAAAGTGGAATGCACTGGTAGATGTCCGTGTAAAAGGCATTGTGCATGTTCGTATATATACAGTCCAGTATGTGGTGATGATTGGAAAACATATTACAATGCATGCTGGGCAAAATGCGCGTAAGTTAAAATTTGCTGACAACTGATTACTTCTGGTATATTCTATAATTAAAATCAACATATATGGCAAATTTGGTACAGATCATATCTTGAAAAATGTTGGTGTATAAAAGGATTACGGTATAAGTCAAGGTTTTAATTAAACATTTTCAGATTATATATATATATGATTAATTTATGCTGTGAAATATTTTGAAATAATGTTTAGATACATGTACAATCATTACATTATTTTTAAACAATCTAATTTTGGATGTAACACGTCTTCTAATTGGCTTTACAGATACACATATACAAATAAATGTTTCACTATTATTGTTATTTTTCAGGGGTGTGCTTATTTCCTGTAATAAGCAGTGTCCATGCTGGCGGGATCCTTTCTACAAAAAATGAGATAAATAAAAATGTACATGGTTCTACTGTGTGTTTTTCGTTAGAAATAAGAAGATGTGGGATGCATGCCAATGAGACAACTCACCATCCAAGTCACAATTTAAAAATAATAAATTAATATAGGTCTTCAACACGGAGCCTAGGCACACCGAACAGCAAGCTATAAAGGGCCCCGAAAATGACCACGGTAAAACTAACCAAACGGGGAAACCAACGGTCTAATCAATATAAAAACGACAAACGAGAAACACTTATCAACAAACGACAACTACTGAACATCAGATTCCTGACTTAGCACTGAGGTAACAAATGCATCTTGTTAAAAAAATTTTAATAGGTACCAACCTTCACCCTTATCTAAAACAATAGTGTAACATTATAGGTTAAATATTGAAACATTATCGGTCAAAGTAAAAATACGGCCTTTAACACGGAGTCATGGCTCAAACCAAACAGTAAGCTATTTAGGGTACCAAATGCATGACTAAGTGTAAAACAGTTCAAACAGGAAAACCACCATTGTATAGTATAGATATATGCCTTGGACATGTACGACATCTAGTAAATTAACGAACATCTGCAAGATATGAATCCTGAAAAAAGTATATAAGTAAACCTTGAAATTTTATCAATATAAAAATATAGTACATGTATATCACTTCATCAACTTTTCAAGCCGTTTTTGTAAATGAGCAACTTAAACAAACAGCAAATACAGTGTAGTATATCCTTATAATGATCTAATAAAATCGGCGTTTTGCATTTGCGCCGATCTGCATTTCATTTGCGCCGATTTTTTCTTTCATTTGCGCCGATTTTTTTTTCATTTGCCCCAATTTTTTTAAAAGGTAAATTACAGGTGAAAAGATATAAGAAGGTGCGGTATGAGTGCAGTTTATTGTCGATTTATGAGTTTGACTGTCACTCTGGAATCTTTCGTCCCTCTTTCATTTACCATTTATCAACCTCTTCCGTAAGCCAGTTGCACAAATTTTACGAATTGTCAATCATAACATGTATATAACTGTTGTCCTCTGCTCACTATGGGGAGTTGGACGTAGGGTTTCGAGCAAGATAAATCAACATAAAAGCTATATTTACAAACTTTAAAATCAAGAAGTAAAAACCTTTGATAAAAGCACTCTTTTAATGCTAAAATGAAGGATTTAAATCCATTAAAACGGAATACATTCAAATCATAAATCCGTTCTTGTCGAGTGTGTATAGGCAACACATCTAATATATTCCTATAATTGTCGCTAACGGGGTCCATCTTTTCTTTGTCTGGCTTACGTACTGATGCGAGCATTTCTATAGAGTTAGCATTTTAACATACGTTACGGCCTGGATTTTCTTGATAAAATCTGTAAAAACATATAAGTTGAGGTGCAGCTGCTCAAAAATGAGGTGGATAGCGTTACAGTGTGCATAAATATGTTCTTAGTCTGTAGGCTAAGAATGTAAGACATTTGTCATCAGAAGGAGCGTCAGACATATTGTCAAACGTGAAGCAGTCATTGATTTCATTTGGGGGAAGGAAAATCAATGGTAACCCGAAAAAATGGGATAGTCATTTACCAATGATGCTTAATTTGTCTTTATACTCTGTGCTCAGCCCATGTTAAAGTATTAACTTACCTATAACTTACATGTAAATTCAATTAGGAGAAAAAATAAAATCGGCGCAAATGAAAAAATGAAATCGGCGAAAATGAAAGAATGAAAATTTTCAAAATCGGCGCAAATGTCATACGCCCAATAAAATGTATCTACTTTAAACATGACATGAGCGATATAAATTAAGTGTTTTTGTCTGGTCAGTTGGAATTTAAAAAGGGGGGTGTACAATATGACAAAGTTGACAACTCTTTTGGTTTTGAATTGCGATTTAAATTTCAATCTGTTCTCACAAAGTCATATTTATCCAAATAGAATCATATTCAAAACAGTGTAGCTGTGGCTATTGATTGACGACCTTAATGTATCCCATTGACTGGGGCAGATTAGGTGAACGTGTGTCTGTAACGACCGCTGCTCACTATGTACTTGTTAAAGACACTGAAGCTGTGGGGTCACAAAAGGTTCTCAACACCTAAATAAAGTAATTAGAAAAACTAATCAGGAATATACGATGTTTTGATTTGTATCAATAATATAAATCAAAACATAAAGTTATTCCTGAATAATTTTTCGAACTATTTTAATATTAAAGGCGCTAAGAACCTTTGGTGACCCGCAGCTTAAATTCTATAATAAGTAAGTAGTGAGCAGTGGTCGTTACAGACACACGTTGAACTTCACATAATCTGCCCCAGTCAATGGGATAATTTAAGGTTGTCAATCAATGGCCACAGCTACACTGTTTTGAATATGATTCTATGTCGTTTTGATGGTTTATCTATTATTTCCTGATCCTGATTTTTAGCTCACCTGGCCCAAAGGGCCAAGTGAGCTTTTCTCATCACTTGGCGTCCGGCGTCCGTCGTCGTCCGTCGTCGTCGTCGTCGTCGTCCTGCGTTAACTTTTACAAAAATCTTCTCCTCTGAAACTACTGGGCCAAATTTAACCAAACTTGGCCACAATCATCATTGGGGTATCTAGTTTAAAAAATGTGTCCGGTGACCCGGCCAACCAACCAAGATGGCCGCCATGGCTAAAAATAGAACATAGGGGTAAAATGCAGTTTTTGGCTTATAACTCAAAAACCAAAGCATTTAGAGCAAATCTGACACACAGTAAAATTGTTCATCAGGTCAAGATCTATCTGCCCTGAAATTTTCAGATGAATCAGACATTCCGTTGTTGGGTTGCTGCCCCTGAAATGGTAATTTTAAGGAAATTTTGCTGTTTTTGGTTATTATCTTGAATATTATTATAGATAGAGATAAACTGTAAACAGCAATAATGTTCAGCAAAGTAAGATCTACAAATAAGTCAACATGACCAAAATGGTCAGATGACCACTTTAGGAGTTATTGCCCTTTATAGTCAATTTTTAACCATTTTTCGTAAATCTTAGTATTCTTTTAGAAAAATCTTCTCCTCTGAAACTACTGGGCCAAATTTAACTAAACTTGGTCATAATCATCATTGGGGTATCTAGTTTAAACAAGAGGCTCTCAAGAGCCTGAATCGCTCACCTGAATTTTTTTTGTTTAATCTCTCATCAATGATTATTTTGGCTTTTCAATTTATTTAAATGTTCTTTGAATCGTCCTATTTTCTTCAAAAGCAAAAAAAAAAATCATTTTCTCCTATGTTCTATTTTAGCCATAGGAGCTATGTTTCTTGACATACAAGGAAATGAAATATAAAATTTATACTAGATACTCTGAAACTCTAAAACTCATTTAGCCTAAGTTTGGCTGAAATTGATACAGCAGTTTCAAAGGAGAAGATTTTTAAAGTAAGTCAACATGATGAACAAATTGTGAAAAAAGTCTTTAAAGGGCAATAACTCCTTAAGAGGTCAATTGACAATTTTGGTCAAATTGACTTATTTGTAGATCTTACTTTGCTTAACATTTTTGCTATAACAGTTTATCTGTATCTATAATAATATTCAAGATAATGACCAAAAACTGCAAAATTTCCTTAAAATTACCAATTAAGTGGCAGCAACCCAACAATGGTTTGTTTGATTCATCTGAAAATTTCAGGGCTGATAGATCTTGACCTAATGAACATTTTTACCCCATGTCAGATTTGCTCTAAATGCTTTCGTTTTTGAGATATAAGCCAAAAACTGCATTTGACCCCTATGTTCTATTTTAAGTAACGGCGGCCATGTTTTTTGACGGATCAAAAATCGAAGCACACACTTTGTGCAGGATAATCTAAGGAACAATCATGCTAAGTTTCATCCAAATCCATTCAGCAGTTTCAGAGGAGAAGATTTTTTAAAGTTAGCAAATATGATGAACAAATTGTGAAAAATTGTCATTAAAGGACAATAACCCCTTGAGGGGTCAATTGACAATTTTGGTCATGTTGACTTATTTGTAGATCTTACTTTGCTGATTATTTTTGCTGTTTACAGTTTATCTTTATCTATAATAATATTCAAGATAATGACCAAAAACTGCAAAATTTCCTTAAAATTATCAATTAAGTGGCAGCAACCCAACAATGGTTTGTTTGATTCATCTGAAAATTTCAGGGCTGATAGATCTTGACCTAATGAACATTTTTACCCCATGTCAGATTTGCTCTAAATGCCTTCGTTTTTGAGATATAAGCCAAAAACTGCATTAGACCCCTATGTTCTATTTTAAGTAACGGCGGCCATGTTTTTTGACGGATCAAAAATCGAAGCGCACATTTTGTGCAGGATATACTAAGGAACAATCATGCTAAGTTTCATTCAAATCCATTCAGTAGTTTCAGAGGAGAAGATGTTTGAAAAATTGTTAACGACGACGACGGACGCCAAGTGATGAGAAAAGCTCACATGGCCTTTTAGGCCAGGTGAGCTAAAAATGTGTCCGGTGACCCGGCCAACCAACCAAGATGGCCGCCATGGCTAAAAATAGAACATAGGGGTAAAATGCAGTTTTTGGCTTATAACTCAAAAACCAAAGCATTTAGAGCAAATCTGACATGGGGTAATATTGTTCAACAGGTCAAGATCTATCTGCCCTGAAATTTTCAGTTGAATCGGACATTTCGTTGTTGGGTTGCTGCCCCTGAAATGGTAATTTTAAGGAAATTTTGCAGTTTTTGGTTATTATCTTGAATATTATTATAGATAGAGATAAACTGTAAACAGCAATAATGTTCAGCAAAGTAAGATCTACAAATAAGTCAACATTACCAAAATGGTCAGATGACCACTTTAGGAGTTATTGCTCTTTATAGTCAATTTTTAACCATTTATCGTAAATCTTAGTAATCTTTTAGAAAAATCTTCTCCTCTGAAACTACTGGGCCAAATTCAACCAAACTTGGCCATAATCATCATTGGGGTATATAGTTTAAAAAATGTGTCCGGTGACCTGGCCAACGAACCAAGATGGCCGCCATGGCTAAAAATAGAACATAGGGGTAAAATGCAGTTTTTGGCTTATAACTCAAAAACCAAAGCATTTAGAGCAATCTGCCATGTGGTAAAATTGTTTATTAGGTCAAGATCTATCTGCCCTGAAATTTTCAGATGAATCGGACCACCCGTTATGGGTTGCTGCCCCTGAATTGGTAATTTTAAGGAAATTTTGCAGTTTTTGGTTGTTATCTTGAATATTATTATAGATAGAGATAAACTGTAAACAGCAATAATGTACAGCAAAGTAAGAACTAAAAATAAGTCAGTATGACCAAAATAGTCAATTTACCCCTAAGGAGTTATTGCCCTTCATAGTCAATTTTTAACAATTTTCTTAAAATTTGAAGATTTTCAATAACATTTTCCACAGAAAGTACTGTTATAGATAGAGATAATTGTAAGCAGCAAGAATGTTTAGTAAAGTAAGATCTACAAACACATCACCATCACCAAAACACAATATTGTCATGAATCCATCTGTGTCCATTGTTTGATATTCACATAGACCAAGGTGAGCGACACAGGCTCTTTAGAGCCTCTAGTTTTAAATCACCTTCCCGGAGATAGGTTCATGACTCCATGATTGCTTAATTGGATTAACAAGACCGTGATTAATTAAGCTCACTTCATCCCTAATCAAATTAACACACAGAGCTGTCAGATGGATAGTAGGTGTAAAATATACTCACATTCAGAAACTTACATTATAAAAATATAAATCCTTTTAACTATCAAGTGTATTCTGCTTTTAACGTTGTGTTCGGATATCTTATTGTCAACAACAATAAAAAGGTAAGATTTAATATATTTTTTTATGTGTATTAAGGCTGGTAAAGTTGATAGTTTTTTGGTCTCGTTATTTCACGTAGCCAAAAAGGACAAGTGAGCTTTTCTCATCACTTAGCGTCAGCCGTCGTCTGTTAACTTTTAACAAAATCTTCTCCTCTGAAACTATACTGAGACAAGTACAACCAAACTTGTCCATAATCATTATTCAGGGGTATCTAGTTTAAATTAAAGAACCTTAGTGAGCACGCTCACATACCCCACGTCCCCACATTGTCATTGGAGAAATTAAATAAGTATAAGAAAAAATACTGAATAATAATTTCCTGTCAATATACACATCTACATAGTATGTCCTTATTATCTACAAAATTTCATGAAATTCTGTTGTGTGTTTTCAGAGGAGTTGAGATGACAAACTGTTGTAGAAGTACATTGAAGCAAATAAGTTCAAAGGGGCATAACTCCTTGAAAAAAAATTGAATCCTGTTAATATGCACATCTACGTAGTATGTCCTTATTATCTGAAAAGGTTTCTTGAAATTCTGTTGTGTGGTTTGAGAGGAGTTGCGATGACAAACTGTTGCAGTAGTACATTAAAGTAAATAAGTTCAAATGGGCGTAACTCCTAGAAAAAAAATTGAATCGCAATTTCCCGTCGATATGCACAACTACATAGTATGTCCTTATTATCTGAAAAGGTTCGTGAAATTCTGTTGTGTGGTTTGAGAGGAGTTGCGATGACAAACTGTTGCAGTACATTAAAGTAAATAAGTTCAAAGGGGCGTAACTCCTAGAAAAAAAATTGAATCGCAATTTCCCGTCGATATGCACAACTACATAGTATGTCCTTATTATCTGAAAAGGTTTCGTGAAATTCTGTTGTGTGGTTTGAGAGGAGTTGCGATGACAAACTGTTGCAGTAGTACATGAAAGTAAAGAAGTTCAAAGGGGCGTAACTCCTAGAAAAAAATTGAATCGCAAATTTCCCGTCGATATGCACAACTACATAGTATGTCCTTATCTAAAAAGGTTTCGTGAAATTCTGTTGTGTGGTTTGAGAGGAGTTGCGATGACAAGAAACAGGACTGACGGACGGACGGACGGACGGACGGGTCAAAAACATTATACCCTCCGCAACTTCGTTGCGTGGGGTATAAAAATGCGTTCGATGACCAAGGCTGCCTACCAAGATGGCTGCAATGGCTAAAAATATATGAACATAGGTGTAAAATGTGAATTTGGGCTTATATCTCAAAAACCAAAGCTTTTCGAGCAAATCTGACATTGGGGTAAAATTCTTCATCAGGTCACGATCTATCTGTCCTGGAATTTTCAGTTGAATCAAACAACTTTTACATACCCACATACAAAATCTCAAAAATCACAAATAGAAATGGTTCAAAGACGTGCAGCAAGTAAAGGTATATATGTAATCGATATCATAACACCAGCTCTGTGACAAACATGCTTAACCATCTTAACTATCTTAACTGGCCAACACTTGAACTAAAAAGAATAAGAACAAGGCTTATATTTCGCTTTAAAATTATACATCACCAAGTAGCAATACACCCCACGAACTTGTTAATAACCATCAGACAGTCGAACAAGACAATACACTCACAGTCACTCATTCAGGCACATACAGGCACAAAATAAATTTTCCTTCTATCCAAGGACAGTCATCCAATGAAACCTTTTACCAGTTACTGCTGTCCAATGCACCACAGTTGAAGCCTTCAGAGAACAGATTCCTTTATCTGTTCTTAACCAATACTACACCATGTAATTGTAACACCTTGCAGGGGCGGATCTAAGAGTTCCAACTATTTGTCCCCATTCAAATGAATTGATTGGCCCGAAAAAAAAGGGGGGTCCAATCCCCGGAACTCCCCCTGGATCCGCCAATGCCTTGTTAGTTTTGATGTAAATATAAGATTGTAAATTTACCCACGCATGCACGGCACATAGTCATCAATGCAATGATGGAGTGCGGAAACTGAAAGAAAAAGAACAAACAAGAAAACAACCATTATAATTTTACGTAGTAATTATAGTAAGTTCTGATGTGTGTATTTTGTAGAAATATCATTAGATCAAACCAGAATATGCGTACTTATACTTAATAGCTAGAGGTATATTTAAACAACAGTCATAAAATATTATGTGAAGAAAATTTAAGAACGTTTTTTCCCACGACCTTTTCAATGAATCATTAATACTAGATAATAAATTTGACATTCTCAAGTACCTTTTTTTCATTCCCAAATATCGGATACACTGAGAGGTCCCTAGTTGAGGTTAGATAAGGCCTGTACCATCAATACCCCTTGTCTCTGGCCTTATCTTTAAATATTTATATGCCATTCGTTACATCATAATTTTTATAATGAGCAATCGTTTTCGTTTAACGCGGAAAATTGCTTATGTTGATCTTTTTATTGTTATAAGGGATAACCCCATTCTCATCCTCATTGTTGCACATTTATAAATATACAGTATGACATATTTCCGCATTTTCACTTTCGGCACTTGTGGGTGTATAACGACCTTGCCTATCCATCAGGGTCTCGCAGGGCCAGTTTCGCTTTTAGATACAACTCTAATGAGTAATCCTTAGGGTTGTTGTTTTTTATTTTTTTTTTATTTTGGCTTGCTTTTCTTTCATTTTATCGACGTTTTTTTAAGGGGGCCTCGATTCTTATAGGACCAATTAAA
Source organism: Mytilus galloprovincialis (assembly GCF_965363235.1). Lineage (NCBI taxonomy): Eukaryota > Metazoa > Mollusca > Bivalvia > Mytilida > Mytilidae > Mytilus > Mytilus galloprovincialis. Next base: position 4,702,017 of record NC_134847.1, read on the forward strand.
AAATTTGTACAATTCATCTCGCCCGAAAAGTCGCCAATTTCCAGCATGATAAATTCACACCAAACCATGTGCACTTTTTGAATATGAAACTTTCTGAAAAGAAAAGAAAAAGCCATGGAACCTTTACAAGTTTGATTCAATGATTTGTCAATCTAAACATTGTAAGAATAAGGAAATGTTGTCGGATTGCCAATTAACTATACCAAAACCCAAATGCAGAAGTATTTGGTCACTTTGCGACCTTCAACGATGAGCAAATTCCACAACGTCAAGTTAGCCTAGCTGCTACACATGTAAACACCGAAATGACAAAATGTGAAATAGTTGATATACAGAATTTCTGCTCGATATCTTTGCGAAACCATCTGTTTATGTACTACATGAACCTTGCAGTAGCAAATCCATAAAAAAAAATCGTAACTAGTAGTAAACTCATTCAGATTTAATTCGCACAAAAAAATATTTTAAAATATTGATAAACAATCATTTGTTTATAAGGCCCATAAATAACAAGTACTATAAACGTTTATTATATGTGGGAATGATATGACTAATGTCAGAGGTTTGGCAATTCTGTCATAAATAGGAAGGACATTGTTTATCTTTATATTTTGGAAACTTTAAGACAAGGTAATGTATTATACAGGTTGGTGAAAATTAGGTCTCTCACTCTCCTCAGCTCGGCATCAGAACTTATGCAATAAAGTGAGAGACCTCCTGGATTTATGCACAATTTAATATGTATTGAAACTTGCTTTTTATATTTATAAGATGTATGATTGCGATATATGTTTGTCTTTGTCGTTTTAAAATATTTACTTCATAAAATGAAAAAATGAAGATTCAAATGTACATTGATGTGACGGCAACACAACGACACAGAAATCACACAGCCTTTAACAAAAGACAGGTGACACAACGACACAGAAATCATACGGCCTTCAGCAAAAGACAGGACACTAAACAGTATGCCGAGCTCTAAATTTTGTCTGGTTTAAAGGACAGAAATGTGCTAGTAAAGCCTCGAAAATACGTTTCCTTTAACGTTCTTAATACATAAACATGTGACAAATTTATTTCTATTTCTTCCGTATGTATTTTACCCAATCATAATAAAAATCGGAACCCCAACAGAAAATTTAAAAAAAGAAGAGACGAACAAGTTTACGAGCAAACAAAAAGAAACGGATTGGAAATCAGCTTACTCATGCTTTTCCCAATTAGAAAAAAATCCATTGGTGCATGTGAAGTCAAATGATTTAACTTCGTGTTTATGCTTTCGGAGATTATAGGTTAAATAAAGTGTACTTGGAATTAAATATTATACAAAAAACGACGTAAAAAAATACACGTAAGAAAATTAAATAGAAATTTTAAATAACAATTTGATTCGATCCTCTTTTGTGTTATATACATCTTAGACTATAGGTGGAAAACGCTTTAAATGAAGATAGTGAAATTTTGGACAAGTTTCCTGTCAGATAAGATTTGAAGTATTTACGTATATAAAACCTTCATAATTGTGGTTTATTATTTATAGCTTATTGATACATACTTTGTCCACAGGCTGACGACTGCAAATGCAAAGATGAGAATAAAAATATTGCTTGTTGTTCTTTGCCTTACAACAGTGCAATCTTTGCGGAGAAAATCAGGTAAGGATCATTTATTTTATTTAGCGGATGAACGTTAACTTTTATATTCTAGAGAGGACATTTTATGTTTTTGAGTTTTGCTAATTTTATTCCGCGGCCCTGTCATCCCAAAATTACTTTCACCTTGGTCGCATTTAGTTTCAGCATTTTGTTCGATTTTCTTTTTTTTTTTTTTGAAAAGTTTATTATTTTTCAATATGCGTTATGTTAAAAAGTCGGTTAACGTCCCAATCGTTTCAAAGTTGCAATTGGGGCTTATTAATAATCTTTAGATTTTTTAGATGGTACACATATTCACTGGCTCACACAGTAACACGGATATTGGAAAACTTATTAACAAGCATGCAGAATGTTTGTATGTACATGTATTTCTGTCTTCATACTTTTATGAATTTCGAAAAATGAAAGTTTTATACCATAAAAATATGTATTTAGACAGTTGATATATAATTTGTAGCATTATTTTTGTTAAAACATATTTATTTATAGTAGAATAGGATACAATTACTACAACTTATATTAATCCCTTTCCACTTTGCAAGTGCGAGTGCTGCCTTGTAGCGGCATTAGACTGTCCTTTTACAAAATCTACAAAGGCGACTTTTACTTGAAAGAGATATTTCTCTCAAAACGGGTCAGACATTTATCGCCCCCTTCTCGTAAATGGTGCATTCAGTCCCTGAAAATTTTTCCCTGGAACGGGGATCGAACCAGAAACCTTTGTGATAGTAATCCGATGCGCTAACCACTACACGCTCTATCTAATTTGGCTCTCCTTATGAATTATGAATTCATGATGTCATTAAATAAATTCAAAATGAAACCTAAATAAAAGACGATTTGAATGGGGTCTTTCATTTCTTTATTCTTTTATTTTTTATACCATTTATACCTATTATTTATTTATTTTTCCGATTTATAGTCATTCGTTATGGTTCAGCACCTAATTATTATCTTTTCTTTTTTTGTTGTTGCCTATTTTTCTCTATTCTGTATTTGTCTAGCCATTTATTCTGCACTGTTTGGCCATGTTTCTCTATTCTGTATTTGTCTAGACATTTATTCTGCACTGTTTGGCCATGTTTCTCTATTCTGTATTTGTCTAGCCATTTATTCTGCACTGTTTGGCCATGTTTCTCTATTCTGTATTTGTCTAGCCATTTATTCTGCAATGTTTGGCCATGTTTCTCTATTCTGTATTTGTCTAGACATTTATTCTGCACTGTTTGGCCATGTTTCTCTATTCTGTATTTGTCTAGCCATTTATTCTGCACTGTTTGGCCATGTTTCTCTATTCTGTATTTGTCTAGACATTTATTCTGCACTGTTTGGCCATGTTTCTCTATTCTGTATTTGTCTAGCCATTTATTCTGCACTGTTTGGCCATGTTTCTCTATTCTGTATTTGTCTAGCCATTTATTCTGCACTGTTTGGCCATGTTTCTCTATTCTGTATTTGTCTAGCCATTTATTCTGCACTGTTTGGCCATGTTTCTCTATTCTGTATTTGTCTAGCCATTTATTCTGCAATGTTTGGCCATGTTTCTCTATTCTGTATTTGTCTAGACATTTATTCTGCACTGTTTGGCCATGTTTCTCTATTCTGTATTTGTCTAGCCATTTATTCTGCACTGTTTGGCCATGTTTCTCTATTCTGTATTTGTCTAGACATTTATTCTGCACTGTTTGGCCATGTTTCTCTATTCTGTATTTGTCTAGCCATTTATTCTGCAATGTTTGGCCATGTTTCTCTATTCTGTATTTGTCTAGCCATTTATTCTGCACTGTTTGGCCATGTTTCTCTATTCTGTATTTGTCTAGCCATTTATTCTGCACTGTTTGGCCATGTTTCTCTATTCTGTATTTGTCTAGCCATTTATTCTGCAATGTTTGGCCATGTTTCTCTATTCTGTATTTGTCTAGACATTTATTCTGCACTGTTTGGCCATGTTTCTCTATTCTGTATTTGTCTAGCCATTTATTCTGCACTGTTTGGCCATGTTTCTCTATTCTGTATTTGTCTAGACATTTATTCTGCACTGTTTGGCCATGTTTCTCTATTCTGTATTTGTCTAGCCATTTATTCTGCACTGTTTGGCCATGTTTCTCTATTCTGTATTTGTCTAGCCATTTATTCTGCACTGTTTGGCCATGTTTCTCTATTCTGTATTTGTCTAGCCATTTATTCTGCACTGTTTGGCCATGTTTCTCTATTCTGTATTTGTCTAGACATTTATTCTGCAATGTTTGCCCATTATTCTCTTTTTATGTAAAGCTCTTCCAGACCCTCGTGTAAGAACAATCAGTCAATTTGTACCCTCCGTTTCTCGTCCTCCATACGTCCACAGTGATACATTGTAAACTGGAGAAGACCCTTTTTCGTCTCTCGCCATCGTAACTCGTTATGAATTTTGTCCTAAATTTTCACAAATACAACAAATGTACGTACAATGTAGCAAAATTATATAATGTATTACAGTTTAATAATAACACTTATTTACCAGGTCCTAAATGTAACAAGAAAAGTGGTCCAGTTTGTGCTCAAAACGGGAAAACTTACAAACATGAATGCGCTGCAATTAGGAGGTACGTATACATACATGCATATGTATAATTATATTTTATAAAGTGCCCGGAACACACTTAACAAGTTAATGTCACGAATAGGCAGGATTTGATGTACTCATGCATGATTAAGGATCCTTACACTTACTTGACAATATAAAAAGCAAAGGACTCTTGTATTGCTGTTCTTATCTCATAATGTCACATTGAGGCCTTCAACACGGAACAAAAGGATTTCATGCAACGGAGAGAGCAATTTAGCAAGTATATTGTGGTTATGTGAAATACACTACATGTATCTTTTCATTATGATTAATGATGCACGCTCATATAGTTTAAAAAGCAATACAGTGAAAACTGTGTAAATAAACCTCTTCGGGACTGCAGATTTTGTTCGGTTTTGGCCAATGTTCGGTTTTATCAGGTTCACAGCGCATACAATTTGATATGACGGTGCTTTAGAACATGTTTGGTTTATATAGGATTCGGTTTAGCCAGGTTTCACTGTATTTGAAAATCTTATAAAATACTTGTTAGTTTTTCATGATAGTTTTTAAAAGAAAAAAGGCACCATTGCTAAAAAATTTAGTGAGAATTATTTCCCGCCAAATTTTCAATTGATAATATCTTAAAAAACAAAACATGACACGGATTGTCATTTGTTTCTTCTTTTCACGTTTATTTATTTATATGCTATCAATTCATAATGGTCTTTTAAAACGCTTTAAATTACTTTAAGACAGACCACTGAACATCTATAAACATGAAATACTGATTATAAATAATCTTTTGAATGAGACTGTCAAAGAATGGCCTCCATAGAAAACAAAATCGTTATTATATTTATTTTTTATTTCAGAGGATTAGAGATAGGGTGTAAACATGAGTGTCCGTGTACACCATGTGCCTGTACGAAGAACTACACACCTGTATGTGGAGTAGACGGGAACACATATTCCAACATCTGTCAGGCAAGGTGCAAGTAAGTATGGAATCCGCAGACGTTCATGTTTATCTCCGGGTTTTATTCAGGTTTTACTCTGATAACTTCTTCCAAAGCCAAACTTTATAAGCTGTACATGTTAATAAGGCAAACACTTGATCACGTTGTCAAAATTGAAAAACACGCATTAAAGATGACTTTGTCCAAACGAAATGTAAAACCTTAAATATGTTGACCGGGAAATTTAGATGGTTTACGACCATTTTAAAGATTTTAAGTCTTTCTGTAGCTAATAAAGGAATGATTGAATATCTATATTATTATAAAACATTACGCAAAAGAAACACTTTATTGCTGTTCTTCATCTCAAACTCACAGTGAGGTGTTCAACATGACGCAAAAGCGTACCCCTCACTGCTAGCTAATAAAAGCCAGCCTGTAACATTCGTTTTAAGCGCAATTCTTTTCTTGTTGTCGAAAATGCTACATCTGTGCATGCTTTATTTACAGAGGAATAAAGGCACGATGTCAGCGTGAATGTCCCTGTAAGCCATTGAAATCATGTGATACATGTGGGAAGAGAAAAAAGCCCGTATGTGGTGCCGATGGAGTAACTTACAAAAATGGATGTTCGGCAAAATGTCGGTGAGTACTTTTCCGTTTAAATTAGGTCGCTAAAAAACTCATATCTTTGTGTGTGTGTTTTTCTTCGGTACTGGACGATTTGGGGCACAGTGGTTTTGATATTCACAACCGGGATTTTAAACAAGGTTTCAGGCAATTAAAAAGATAACGTTTTCTTCCTGATAAATGAACAATATTTTAATATGGACTAAAATTTTATTTGATACACATTCTTCACTAAAACTAAATTATTGATACTAGCTTAAATTGGGATCCAGATATGTGTTTTATAAGAATTGCACTGTTAAGGATCGTTTTGACGGTGCCAGTATGCCGGTATTTATATCTTACTAATTTAATTTTGTTTACAGTGGTATAAAGTTGATGTGTAAAGGTATGTGTCCGTGTGAAGGACCTTGAAGTTCTCTGTGTGACTGTAGTTACTTTTCTCACTATTATTATTTTTGTTTTTACAGTGGTGTGAAGTTGACGTGTAAAGGTATGTGTCCGTGTGAAGGACTGCCGCCGTGTGCCTGTAGAAAAGATTACAGCCCTGTGTGTGGCGCTGACGGAAGAACATACGAAAATGAATGCTTAGCAGGTTGCAAGTATGCACTTAATGGAAATAAATGATAAAAATGATTAGTCAGAGATTACTCTGGCTGTTTTGCCAGACAAGCTGGGGTCGTGGGGCGTCAAGAGCTCGTCCTATATCAAAAAGTGGGTATTTGTGCGTCCAAAATAGATGCGCTGGTTCGTCGCTTCTAGTGCCAACTAACGGCCTTGGAATTATATAAATCGGGTACCAATTTGTTCATTTTTTATTATCTCTTCATTTATGTAAACTTCACCTACCTGTCACCCTTTATTTTCTTATATTCAGACAGTTTTCACAGTGACCCATCGATTTCTGCATTTTGACTTTCATTTTCAAAGATTATCACGTGACCACGAGAAAAAAAGTGATGATTTATGCAAATGACCATAATCTAACACCTCGTTCATTTACGATGCAAGTAATCTAAATGTCCGAGGCCTTCCGACTGTTATCGTGGTTGGCTGCAAAATGCTTAATACCGATCTCCTCTAAAGGAGGTGAAAACTCTTGATTGGCCACTAAAGTTAACTACCGATCTCCTATAAAGCAGGTAAAAAAACATAAATATTTGCATATTTGCGTTCCGAGGTCTCGAAACTTGACGTCCATTTGAAAATAAAAATAAAAATGTCTGAAACGATGGGTCACTGTGAAAACTGTCTGAATATAAGAAAATAAAGGGTGGCAGGTAGGTGAAGCTTTAAGTTACATAAATGAAGAGATAAATGAAAAATGAACAAATTGATACCCGATTTATTTAATTCCAAGGCCGTTAGTTGGCACCAAAAGCGACGAAGTAGCGCATCTATTTTGGACGGGCAAATATCCCCTTTTTGATATGGGACGAGCTCTTGACGTCCCACGGCCCCAGCTTGTCTGGCAAAACAGCCGTTGGACGTCAGAGTAATCTCGGACTAAGAAATGATGTGCTGCAAAGTTTATAATAGATTACCACTTAGAGTAACTTTTCTGACAATTCTGCATGGTCAGTGGAAACGGAAATCATACAAAATCTTTTATTTTTTGATTATTATAGAATACGAAAATTTCGTATTCTATAATAATCAAAAAATAAAAGATTTTGTATGATTTCCGGAAATTTAAGTTCGAATATTGTCATGACTTTTTTGTGCTCGTGACGTCATGAACGTTTTTCATGATATATACTCCTTAAAAATGGAATTGAGTGGTTTATTTAAAGGTGTGCACCACATTTTTTGGGTTATTTCGAATAGACAGAAAAACATAACAGTTATTTCTTAATTTTATACTGTGCATTGTAAAAAATGTATGTGCATGTCACTAAAATTTCAAAATTGAAATACTGAATATTGCTTACGATGTCTAGTGCATGTACCAAGATGAAGTTTATCGGCATGTTAAAACTAACGTTAATGATATCGCATGTTAGTTATAATGCATTTCTTCTTCTTTCAACATGTATTTCAACATATTTCAGTTTTGCTACAAAAACTGGCATATCAATTTCTAACGTGTTTTTTAGTAGGGGTTCATGTTACTCAATATCTTGTTTTTGCACGGCAATTGTTCACTAGTGTTTCTCTTTTTCTTTTGACCGTGTTGTTGTTTATCCTTTTTTTCAGTAACGAGTTTCTATTGCCCCTTCCGGTATTTTCCAAAAGGAATTTAAAATTTACTTTAATGCAAATTGTCTTCTGTGATGTCATTTTTTTTTCATATCAAGTTCAAACATCTTAAGAAACACCTTTTTTTGATAAATGTTCTTAAGAGAGAAACTAAACAAATAAGATTCTAGATAACATTTGCATGGAAAGGGTACTTTTTTAACCATTTCTACAAAAGCATGCTTTCTTTCTTGAATGTCTTTTTCTACGCTTTATCACAGAAATTCGACTGTTTCATGCAACAATGAATGTCCGTGCCTGGCATGTGGATGCAAACCAAGAAGGAAACCAGTTTGTGGAAGAAATGGAAAATCATACATGAGTAGATGTTTAGCTAAATGCGAGTAAGTTATAGACAATAGACTTTGAAAAAATTTCTCAACTTACACAATGTCTTACTTTTGCTTTTCCAAGTCAAAAGTTATAAGTTGTTGTGTAAACAAACTATAATTGGTAAATATCGTTTTACAAACGTGGCTTTAAATGAACATTTTGTTATAAATGAAAAATGGTTATTAATTTGGGTGCTTTTATCATCATTTTATAATTACTTGATAATCATAAAATAAAATATTAAATTTATTTTGACAGTGGAACTAAACCTAGATGTAAAGGAGATTGTCCTTGTGAAGGTCAAACAAAAGCACAGGATATAAGATGTCTCTGTAACCGGAAGTTCCAACCAGTCTGCGGCAGAGATGGGAAAACTTACAACAACCCTTGCATGGCGAAATGCTCGTGAGTATTTTTATTTTAAAAAGCTTTAAATTGTCAATATTTTTCTAAAACATTCGAAATTTTAAATTTTAAGTTCGAAGACTAACTTAAAAGCCGTACCTTAACCTATAATGGTATACTTTTATAAATTGTTACTTGGATGGAGGCACTCATACCACATCTTCCTATATCTTTTCTATTATATTTTTTGAAATAGAAGAGTTTGATACACAAAACTTGTATACCTTTGTCCGTTGAAAATGTTTGTCCAAGACATAAATGGAAGCGAAAATTGTTAAAATGGTATGAACTGGGAGCGGGGATAGATCATATTCAGATTGAATATAAAAAAGAATTTGTGGTATGATTGCCAATGAGACAACTCTCAACAAGAGACCAAAATGACACATACATTAACAACTATAGGTCACTGTGAAAGTTGCTTTTGGGTTGTTGATTTTGTTCTAGCTTTTTGGTAAACTGGTTTAGAAATATCATACGATTTACCTTTCGAATATTCTAGTATCGATAGTATAGGTGTCTTCATTTTCATAAAAAAAATCAATATATAATACTATATAAGATTTTAACACATAATCATAATTCTAAGGGTTTTAAGTCTTCCCCAAAATTATTCCTTACTTTTAATTTGCCATTTTTATCATTACAGAAGAGCTAAAATACAATGCAAAGGCCAATGTCCATGCAGGGAAGAAAAGTTATGTAGATGTACCAGAGAACGGAAACCAGTTTGTGGACGAGATGGCAAAACATACAACAATAACTGCATGGCGGAATGTCGGTAAGTACATGTATACACTCAAACTAGTACAACTCATGTTTCATTTAAGAAATGAACCTCATCCCACGAACATTAAGTGCAACATATTTTATCATTAGGGTTTAACGGGACAAATAGTTTAACTTGAGACTAGAATGTATCTTTATCTAGATGAAAAGCAAAAGCAAATACTCCTGTGGAATAAAATAAAGCAAACAATTGTTTTTTTCGCATTTTGTAGAAACGTTTCAGTTGAATGTGAAGGTGAATGTCCATGTAGTCTAACATCAGACAGGTTATGTTTGTGTACCAGAGAACGGAAACCAGTCTGTGGAACTGATGGTAAAACATACAGCAACAAATGTATGGCGAAATGTCAGTAAGTCAATTCATAAATTAAACCGATTCAAATTTAATTAAATTCCAGTCTGCATAAGGTTGTTTCATGCACATCAGAAGTCTGGTAAGGAACGTTTTGATATCACATTCGTCATTAGTTTAGGTTAGCAGGAGTGCGACCATCCATATATGTCAATGCTTCAAACGCAAACAAAGATGACTGCCTCGTTTTGGATATCAAGACATTTATTGTCTCGTCATTTTAACATGGAAAGTTTTAGTCTCGAATGTAACTTGTAATTGAGTTCTACAAAAATGCTTTTGTTCCATGTACTAGTAAACCGAATGACAATAACGATTTAATGGTTTCGTGCGTCGTCCGAAGTTCTTTTCTGAATTAATATCTCCATCAGGAAAACTCAAACCCAAATAATCAATACCCAAGGATGTATATGACCAAATCAAGCGCAGACCTATATGTAGTCATATTTATCCAAGGAAATTGGAACCTCAGATTCTTAAGCATTTCCAATTTCATAAACGGAAAAAACTGTAAAAACCTTGTTAAATATCATATAAGTACTGAAGCAGTGATAACTTAGTTGGCGATACCCTTGGAAACTAATAGTTTACAAGCAGTTATATTGACCCAAAAAGAAAGTAACAATAAAAAGAAATTAATGCATCTATCGATCTCTGTGAATGTTGAGAGGTTTCAATTCACTTTATGATAATTATACTTATCTTTCAGTGATGTAGCCATTTCGTGTAATGGAGAGTGTCTATGTACAAAACCTTGCATTTGTACAATGGACTACAGACCTGTTTGTGGCATCAACAATAAGACCTACAGCAATAAGTGCAATGCCGACTGCGAAAATACTCAAATTGCATGCGATGGGGAATGCCCTTGCAGAAAGCATTGTATATGTACCCTAGATTATCGACCTGTATGTGGAACTAACGGCGAAACATTTGGAAACAAGTGTAATGCCGATTGCGCTAATGCTGACGTGGCTTGTAATGGCGAGTGCCCCTGTAAAAGCAAATCCTGTATTTGTACTATGGACTATCAACCAGTATGTGGAACAAACGGGAAGACCTATGGGAACAAATGCAACGCTGGTTGTGATCAAACAGAGGTTGCATGCAATGGTGAATGTCCTTGTAAAGGCACATGCGCATGCTCAAAGGAATATACTCCAGTGTGTGGTACCAATGATGAAACATATTTAAATAAATGTGAAGCTGACTGCGTTGGGGTGGGTGTGGCCTGTAAAGAAGAATGTCCATGTCGAAATACTACTGATCAGTGTGTATGCACAATGGATTACACACCCGTATGTGGAACAAATGGCCAGACATATGGAAATAGATGCGGGGCGGATTGTGCTAGGGCTATCATCGCATGTGATGGAGAATGTCCATGCAAAGACGTCAAAAAACCTTGTCTCTGCACGATGGATTACAGACCAGTCTGTGGTGTTAATGGACGGACGTATGGTAACAAATGCCAGGCTGATTGCGATGGAGCTAGTGTCGTTTGTGATAGTGAATGTCCTTGTGGAAATACAAAACGGCCTTGTATATGTACATTGGACTATAGACCTGTATGTGGTGTTGATGGGAAGACATATGGTAACAAATGTGGGGCTGACTGTGCCGATGTTGAAGTGGAATGTAATGGCGAGTGTCCTTGTCGGAGATTGTGCCAATGTACCAGAGAGTATAAACCTGTCTGTGGAAGTGACAAGAAAACATACAGTAATAAATGTTTAGCAGCATGCAAGTTAGTATTTACAAGCATCATTTTCTTATCGATTCCGAATTAGTATGTGTATGAGTCACGCATTTAAAATTAGCATTGTTTAAAAACTTTGTTATCATTTCGGAGAAAAAGTAATTTTAAGTAGAAATGTCAAAGTTTCTCCCTGGACTGTCAATTATAATGAATTGCACAAGAGCTTAGGTTTCATACAGGATTAATTATTTGAAAGTAATTTTGAATGTGATCCTCAAAAATATGTTTATTTAAATTTGCTTTCTAAATATTTAGATTTTCGTTCGAAAACATATTCTATTTCCATGAAAAGGCTTATCATCTGTAATGTGAAGTACATTGAAACTTAAAACACCCAAGTAAAATTATGCACAAGCTGACTCAGGCTTTATATGCCTTTGATAAAAAATATTTACTTTTTCCGAACGATTTCAGCATTTCATAAATATTTAGTTTACATAGACATGATAGAGGGAACAAACAATGATGTTTTATGACAAAACAGAAGTGCTGAATATTGGGCGGATGATATTATCGAGGACAAAAATGTCCACCATTTGTGGCTTTGACCTTGTGCTTGTAAAACCTCGTCAAATGTATCAGGCTAAGAGTTTAATTTTGCATTCCGTCTGCATCAGACACCTTATTGGCTTAATGGAGCTTCAATAAGTAGGTTTGATGCTTTGATATTAAATTTTGAAACAGTGTATGCCCTTCGACTAATAATGTTTAATGACCTTGGTATCTTATATATTTTATCAGTCATTATCGTTAAATATTCGGAAGTAAAAGTTGAGTAACGTTTTTATCTTTTGTATTTTTATTTTTCATTTCTTTAACAGTAATGCAGAGCTCCTCTGTAATGACACATGTCCTTGTAAAGCCCCTTGTTACTGTATGGCTAGCTATGACCCTGTCTGTGGTGTTAACAACAGAACATATGACAACGAATGTGGAGCAGGCTGTGATAATACTGATGTTGCATGTAAAGGAGAGTGCCCATGTACGAGCATCAGAACACCATGCGTTTGTACACTTGACTATCGCCCTGTATGTGGTGTTAATGGCCAAACATATGGGAACAAATGCGGTGCTGATTGTGCGGAAGTTGACCTTGCCTGCAGGGGAGAATGTCCATGTAATAAAAGTGAAGCCTGTATCTGTACAATGGAGTTCAGACAAGTCTGTGGAGTAAACGGAGAATCGTACGATAACAAATGCCAGGCCGATTGTGAAGGTGTCGAGATCGCTTGTAATGGTGAATGTCCGTGTAGGAGGAACAACCGATTGTGTCAATGTACTAGAGAATATAAACCTGTATGTGGAACTGACGGAAAGACGTATAATAACAAATGTATGGCTGAATGCAAGTAAGTTAAATGTAAATTATATAGAAACCTGTGTGTGGAACTGATGGAAAGACGTATAATAACAAATGTATGGCTGAATGCAAGTAAGTTAAATGTTAATCATATAGAGAAACTTGATGAAAATCATGTTTTATTTGTGGCTTGACTGTTCAGATTTTTATATTTCCTCTTAAAGTTGATGTTGTGTTTTCCTCGGTTTCAGTTTGAAACCCTAATTTGTTTTCTCTCTGTAAATTTATGAATTTTGAACAGTGGTATGCTATTGTTGTCTTTATTTGATACTAGAGAATAGTTTTCATGTGTTTTGATACATATTAATACAACAATAAGTTGGCCTGTAGGACTCAAATGACTTAACGAATCCATAAAGTCGACAAATACGATGTTGAACAAAAAGACACATCATTTTGTAAACAAATATACAACTAATGACATACACTAACTAGTGCAAATTTTGATACAACAACAGTTACATTATTTATCAGGTTTTTTTCGATCTATGAGTGACTGTCCCTTTGGTATCTTTCACCCCTCTTTGACATTAGTTTTGTCATTCATATGTCAATTAAGTCGTCTCTCATCCTCGCTATGTATATCTCGAATGATTATTGAAAGTAAAATAACAAAAAATACTGATCTCCAAGGAAAATTCAAACGGAAGCCCCTTATCAAATGGTAAAAACAAAAACCCAAACACACCAAACGAATGGAAATTAACTGTCATATTCCCGACATGGTACAAACATATCCGTATATAGAAAATTGTGGATTCAACCTGGTTTAATAGCTAGCTTGAAAGACAGTTTTACTCATGTTTTTATATTATAGAGGTACACAGATCCAGTGTGACGGTAAATGTCCTTGTACAAGATCCTCAGAAAACGTTTGTGTTTGTACACTGGACTATTCATCGGTGTGTGGGACAAACAACCAAACGTATGGGAACAAGTGTGGAGCAGATTGCGCCAGAATACCTATAGCTTGTAACGGTGAATGTCCTTGTAGGAAGGAATGTATTTGTACAATGGATTACAGACCTGTATGTGGAGTTGATGGGACAACTTATGGGAATAAATGTGGAGCTGATTGTCAGTAAGTATCTTAAATTTAGAAACCCGCAATGACAAATTATGATAACGAATGAATGTTTCATTTGGTTATTTTCAACACTTATTTGTCTTTTGGTCGCTTTTAGCCATGACATAGTTAGTTCGTTTCCGTTTTAGAGGTTCACATATCTCGTTGGTATCTTTTTTTATCTCTTTGATTTGAAATCAAAGAAGTGTGTTTTGTAAGGTGTATTTGGCAAAACCTTTTAGGAATGTCCGGTCCTCAATGCTCTTTTACTTCGTACTTTTTTACCTTTGTTGATTCTAGCGTCATTGATGAGTCTTTCGTAGACGAAACGCACGTCTGGCGTAAATACAAATTTTAATCCTGGTACATGTATATATTTTGAGTAAATAAAAACAACCACTGGGTCGATGTCACTGCTGGTGGGGTTTTTATTCCCCGAGGGTATCACCAGCCCAATACGTAGTCAGCACTTATGTGTTTACATGAATTATCATTGATATAATCATGATTATAAATTAACTGTTTACAAAACTTTTTTTTAAAGACAAAGGCTTTTCTACCTAAGGAATTATAGATAACCTTAACCGCATTTGGCAGTTTTAGGAATTTTTGGTCCTCAATGCTCTTTAACTTTGTACTTTATTTGGCCTTTTTAACTATTTTTTTATTCGAGCGTCATTGATGAGTCTTTTGTAGACGAAACTCGAGTATGGCATATATACAAAATTGTAATCCTGGTTTCTATAACGAGCTTGTTGTGTGAATAACCTTTCCTTCCTGAAAACAATCAAACCAGGAGACCAACGGCACGATGAATAAACAATAAAATAAACAAATATTTTGTTTTTGTAGAAATGTTCCGATTGAATGTCAAGGTGAATGTCCATGTAGAAAAGAAAAGTTATGTAGGTGTACCAGAGAACGTAAACCAGTCTGCGGACGTGATGGAAAAACATACAGCAACAGATGTATGGCAGAATGTCGGTAAGTTGATTTCACAGTAATCAAAATTGTATGCATTTTTGTGTAAATCAAATTGCAGTTTTCGAAGTTAGTCGTGATTGCAAATTTATTTTCTCTTGGAAGTGTTTGCGTGAAAGTGTTTTTGCGCTTTGTATTCATCTAATTAATGAGTTACGCCTTTTTTTACTGATTTTTTTTTCTTTTATTTATGTTGTGCTGTTACACCACTGTCCAATGTATGGGGAGGATTGAGCAAACATGTTTAACCCCGGCTCATTCTTTATGAGCCAGTTCAAAGCCAAGAGCCTTTAGCTCAACGGTTGTCGTTCATGTCTGTACATGTCATATTTGTTTTTCGTACATTGTTTTCATAAATTTAGCTGTTAGTTTCAATTGAATTGTTTTGGCGTATACTAGCTGACAAAATAGTATGTGATTTTGTAACTGTTGAGGGCTGTTCGGTTGCCTATTATTGCTTACATCCACTTCATTTTAACTTGTTCGGTTATATGTCTCATTGGCAATAATATCACAGCTCCTTATTATCAAATTCAAGTTCACTTTTTTAACACAACATTTTGAATATTTGATTTGTTTTACACTGTAACCTGTATAGCTATATTCAACTAACTAAAAGAAACAACAAACAAGTAAAGGACTGCCTATTATGTATCAACTTTCGTGTGTTGTCAATATTTCACGCTATCCAATTATCTATCAAGACGAACTTTGACTTTAAACTATCGACGATAATACAACCCGATAAACATACATATATAGATATATAACAAAAATCAAACAGTTGCAAACGTATACTGACACCTTTGTTTAGAATTGTTTGATTTCATATTTTAAATTAAAAGTATATGTATGTCATCGTTTTACCTGTGTAAGAGTGATTTTATTGGACCGAATTAGTCAACAAAATGGGGGTTTTCCTCGTGGCTCCCTTGTTTCACATTTCAATACTGACTTTTTTCTAATGATATGATACAGTATCTACAACATGTGAATGTCCTACCTTTTTACAGAGATGCACAGATTCAATGTGAGGGAGAATGTCCATGTAAAAGTTCTGAGGACAATTTGTGTATTTGTACAATGGACTATTCACCAGTATGTGGAATCAACAACCAAACGTACGGGAACAGGTGTGGAGCAGATTGTGCCAGCACACCTATAGCTTGTAACGGTGAATGTCCATGTAGGAAGGAATGTATTTGTACAATGGATTACAGACCTGTATGTGGAGTTGATGGGACAACTTATGGGAATAAATGTGGAGCCGATTGTCAGTACGTACAAACATTGTAGAAACCTGTAATGACAAATTATGACAACAGACAAACAAATGTGTTCCTATTTTGTTGGTTTTTTAACACTTTTATTTGTCTTTTGGTCGTTTTCAGCCATGGCATAGTTTGTTCGTTTTTGTTTTATGGGTTCAAATATCTCGTTGGTATCTTTTTTTATTCTCTTTGTTTTAAAATTGAAGAAGTGAGTTTTGTGAGCTGTATTTGGCAAATGATTTAGGAAATTTTGGTCCTCAATGCCCTTCTTCTTCGTACTTTGTGACCTTTTTATCCTTTTTTGTTCGATCATCACTGATTAGTCTTTCGTAGACGAAACACGTGTCTGGCGTAGATACAAATTTCATCCTAGTTAATATGATGAGTTTATTGTTTATTGTGGAAGTAATTTATTTCCCCCCGGAAAACAATTATACAAGAGAACCCATGTTACGTTGAATAGACAATTACAGAAACAAATATTGTTTTGCTTTTTGCAGAAATATTCCGATTGAATGTCAAGGTGAATGTCCATGTAGAAAAGAAAAGTTATGTAGGTGTACCAGAGAACGGAAACCAGTCTGCGGACGTGATGGAAAAACATACAGCAACAGATGTATGGCAGAATGTCGGTAAGTTGATTTCACAGTAATCAAAATTGTATGCATTTTGTACCCCGCCGCATTTTTGCGCCTGTCCCAAGTCAGGAGCCTCTGGTCTTTGTTAGTCTTGTATTATTTTGATTTCAGTTTCTTGTGTACAATTTGGAAATTAGTATGGCGTTCATTATCACTGAACTAGTATATATTTGTTTAGGGGCCAGCTGAAGGACGCCTCCGGGTGCAGGAATTTCTCGCTACATTGAAGACCTGTTGGTGACCTTCTGTTGTTGTTTTTTTCTATGGTCGGGTAGTTGTCTCTTTGGCACATTCCCCATTTCCATTCTCAATTTTATTGTGTAAATCAAATTGTAGTTTTCGAAGTTAGTCGTGATTGCAAATTTATTTTTTCTTGGAAGTGTTTGCGTGAAAGTGTTTTTGTGCTTTGTGTTTATCTAATGAGTTACGCTTTTTTTTTTACTGATATTTGTCTTCTTTTTTTTTACTTATGTTGTGCTGTTACACCACTGTCCAATGTATGGGGAGGATTTAGCGCTTAGCGCTCACAAACATGTTTAACCCCGGCTCATTCTTTATGAGCCAGTTCAAAGCCAAGAGCCTTTAGCTCAGTGGTTGTCGTTGGTTCATGTCTGTCATATTTGTTTTTCGTACATTGTTTTCATAAATTAAGCCGTTAGTTTCAATTGAATTGTTTTGGCGTATACTAGCTGACAAAACAGTATGTGATTTTGTAACTGTTGAGGGCTGTTCGGTTGCCTATTATTGCTTACATCCACTTCATTTTAACTTGTTCGGTTATATGTCTCATTGGCAATAATATCACAGCTCCTTATTATCAAATTCAAGTTCACTTTTTTAACACAACATTTTGAATATTTGATTTGTTATACACTGTAACCTGTATAGCTATATTCAACTAACCAACAGAAACAACAAACAAGTTAAGGACTGCCTATTGTGTATCAACTTTCGTGTGTTTTCAATATTTGACGCTATCCAATTATCTATCGAGACGAACTTTCTTTGAAAACTATCGACGATAATACAACCCGATAAACATACATATATAGAAATATAACAAAAATCAAACAGTTGCAAACGTATACTGACACCTTTGTTTAAAATTGTTTGATTTCATATTTTAAATTAATAGTATATGTATGTCATCGTTTTACCTGTGTAAGAGTGATTTTATGGGACCGAATTAGTCAACAAAATGGGGGTTTTCCTCGTGGCTCCCTTGTTTCACATTTCAATACTGACTTTTTCTAATGATATGATTCAGTATCTACAACATGTGAATGTCCTACTTTTTTACAGAGATGCACAGATTCAATGTGAGGGAGAATGTCCATGCAAAAGTTCTGAGGACAATTTGTGTATTTGTACAATGGACTATACCCCAGTATGTGGGATCAACAACCAAACGTACGGGAACAAGTGTGGTGCAGATTGTGCCAGTACACCTATAGCTTGTAACGGTGAATGTCCATGTAAGAAGGAATGTATTTGTACAATGGATTACAGACCTGTATGTGGAGTTGATGGGAAAACTTATGGGAACAAATGTGGTGCCGATTGTCAGTAAGTACAAACATCGTAGAAACCTGCAATGACAAATTATGATAACAAACAAACAAATGTCTTCCTTTTTTGTTGGTTTTTTAACACTTTTATTTGTCTTTTGGTTGTTTTCAGCCATGGTATAGTTAGTTCGTTTTCGTATTATGGGTTCAAATATCTCGTTGGTATCTTGTTTTACCTCTTTATTTTAAAATTGAAGAAGTGAGTTTTGTGAGCTGTATTTGGCAAAAGATTTAGGAAATTTTGGTCCTCAATGCTCTCCTACTTCGTACTTTGTGACCTTTGTATCCTTTTTTGTTCGATCATCACTGATGAGTCTTTCGTAGACGAAACGCGTGTCTGGCGTAAATACAAATTTCAATCCTAGTTAATATGATGAGTTCATTGTTTATTGTGTAAGTAATTTATTTTCCCCCTGAAAACAATTATACAAGAGAACCCATGACACATTGAATAGACAATTATAGGAACAAATATTGTTTTGCTTTTTGCAGAAATGTTCCGATTGAATGTCAAGGTGAATGTCCATGTAGAAAAGAAAAGTTATGTAGATGTACCAGAGAACGGAAACCAGTCTGCGGACGTGATGGAAAAACATACAGCAACAGATGTATGGCAGAATGTCGGTAAGTTGTGTAATGTTTATTGGTTAAGGTAACAAACAAAAATAATCTTGTTGTATATACGCATATTTCATGTAGAAGAAAGCGTTGTGTAGATTTAAACGTTTGGCGGGAGAGTCAGTGGTTTGGCCCATTGGTATGGGGGTTTTGAGAGGTACTCTTGTGTTTGGTATCGGGATCATTTAGAGAACACTCCTATCCAGTAAAAAGTGAATTCGCCCTAGAGAGGAATACAAATTGGGTTCTGTCGATGTTCTTACAGAAGAAGACTGGCTTACAATAGAGAGTACGCTACATAGCTGTAAGATTGAAAGGAGGACAACTTGTACTGGCGACAACTTGTACTAGGTACAAGTTAGTCTAACATTGAAAGTCGGTAGAGCAGATTGTCCCACTCGGAGGACAGACTGCAACAGTCCGCATTGTTTGTTAGTTTTAGACTGTCCCGCTCGGAGGACAAGTTGTATCAGCCACACTGACTGGTAGTGACAGACTGTCCTACTCGGAGGACAAGTTGTATCAGCCACACTGACTGGTAGTGACAGACTGTCCTACTCGGAGGACAAGTTGTATCAGCCACACTGACTAGTAGTGACAGACTGTCCTACTCGGAGGACAAGTTGTACCAGCCCACACTGTCTTGAAGTGACAGACTGTCCTACTCGGAGGACAAGTTGTACCAGCCCACACTGTCTTGTAGTGACAGACTGTCCTACTCGGAGGACAAGTTGTACCAGCCCGCACTGTCGTATAGGACAGATTGTTCTATTAGAAGGACATGCTGTGTTATAATTATATTTGTATATATATTATTAATTGTTTTATTATTCATTGTACTTTTTATCGGCAAGGAACTAGTGTATATATTTTGGTTCATTGTGTATAGGATAGATAGTTATAGTTATTGGTATTGACGTATTGTTTGTGGACAACTTGGATCCAAGTATTTACTGGAACGTTCGTTTAAGATATATACGCCTGGTTACACGTTACAGTTGATTGTCAATTATCAAAATTGTATGCATTCCTGGTGTAAATCAAATTGCAGTTTTCGAAGTAAGTGGTAATTGCAAATTTATTTTTGGAAGTGTTTGCATCAAAGTATTTGGTGCTTTGTTTTCATCTGATTAGTTACACCTTTTTTACTGATTTGATTTTCTTTAACTAATGTAACTTACTTCTGTTACACCACTGTCAAAGGTATGGGGAGGATTGAGCACTAAGCGCTCAAAAACATGTTTAAGCCCGGCTCATTCGTTATGAGCCCAGTTCAAAGTCAAGAGTTTATGTCCCTACCCAATATACCATCATTTTCCAGTGGCAGTTCAAATTTCCCCGACCATCATCACGAATGACCTCTATTATGACCAGACCTACATATTGTATTTATTGTGAACTTGTTCTCGTCCTGAATATGCATGAAATATTTGCCATTGGATGTTAAGCAACCAACAATCAATCAATCATCAAAGTCAAGAGCCTGTAGCTTAGCGGTTGTCGTTGGTTCATGTCTGTCATATTTGTTGTTCGTACATTGTTTTGTTATAAATTAGGTCGTTAGTTTCAAATGAATTGTGTGGGCGTTTAATAGCTGACAAAACAGTAGGTGATTTTTTTAATTGTTTAGGGCTTATCATTTGCTTATTATTGCTTACATCCACTTCATTTCAACTTGGTCACACATATATATATATACATGTATAAAACAAAAATCAAGCAGTTGCAAACGTATATTGACAAATTTGTTAAGATTTGTTTGATTTCATATTTTGAATTAATAATATATGTATGTCATCGTTTTACCTGTGAAAGAGTGATTTTTAGTAGGCCTAATTAGTCAACAAAATGTTTTTTTTCCTCGTGGTTCCCTTGTTTCCCTTTTCAATACTGAGTTTTGTTTAATGCTAGGATAAAATATTTACAACATGTGACTGTACTTCCTTTTTATAGAGACGCACATATTCAATGTGAAGGAGAATGTCCTTGTGAAAGTTCTGTGGTCAATTTATGTGTTTGTACAAGGGACTATACCCCAGTATGTGGGATCAACAACCAAACGTACGGGAATAAGTGTGGAGCAGATTGTGCCAGTACACCTATAGCTTGTAACGGTGAATGTCCATGTAGGAAGGAATGTCTTTGTACAATGGATTACAGACCTGTATGTGGAGTTGATGGGACAACTTATGGGAACAAATGTGGTGCCGATTGTCAGTAAGTACCTCCATGGTGGGAGGGACTTTTTTAATTTTTATTACAGGTTTCAGAAATTTAAAGAAAAATTTTCAAATATCATTTTTTTTTTGCCAAAAAAGGGAGATTCGCAACAGCATGGTGTATTGCAAAAAAGCGGAAAATTGAATATAAATTCGAATCATATAATCAATACTAAGTTATTTGACTACGTTAATTTTATGTCAGAAACCTATTATGTGTCAAATATTTGATTACAATCCAAATTCAGACCTGTAACAAGCGGGAATATTGGCACCATTTTTGTCCCAACTGTTCAGGGTTGAACCTCTGCGGTCGTTTTCAGCTGTGCTCGGCGAAGTAGTTTATTCAAAACTGAATTCATAAGAATATCTATATAAGCCAAGAAAGGACTGGCAGTGTTCTTGTATTTCTAAATTCTTGATCATCAATCAGAACCTATCTTGTAAAACTTTTTTCAAATCTAAAAATCGCGTATGTTTGGAATTTAAAATAAGTAACTGTTGAGAATTAACAAACATAAAAAGACACTTTATAGAATGAAATTCAAAACAGTGTAGCTGTGGCCATTGATTGACACATTAAAATCATCCATTGACTGGGACAATTTAGGTGAACGTTTGTATGTAACGACCAATGCTCACTATGTAGTTTTTAAAGACACTTAAACTATGTGTCATTTGTTTTCATGAAGTGGAATATAAAAACCATCGTGAATCAGGATATTTCAAAAGATATTCTGAAGGTAAAATAAATATTGTATATTTATCTGATTACATCGCCTGCGTTTGTGTTTAGTTTTCATAGAGTTGATTCCACACAACCTTAAAAATTCTTTAATGAAATCAATTTAGTTTGTTTTATGTAAGTTATTTTTTTTTTTTTTGCAGAAATGCTGAGATTGAATGTCAAGGTGAATGTCCATGTAGAAAAGAAAAATTATGTAGGTGTACCAGAGAACGGAAACCAGTCTGCGGACGTGACGGAAAAACATACAGCAACGCTTGCATGGCGGAGTGTCAGTAAGTTAATTTCACTGTTATCAAAATTACAAAAGTGTTGTATTAACGGTTTTGATATCTAGATATAATATACATGTTTATTTATAAATAAGGACACGTGATAATAACTTTTGTATCACATGACTGGTAATTTTCGCAGGTGAATACCGATTAGACCAGCCTCATACCAACTTAGAACTGGTCAAGTCCTTATACGGTAATATGTGGACTCATATAATGCATACGTTTTAATAAAGGTATAATTTTCCCATTTATTAATAAAGGCAACAGTAGTATACCGCTGTTCAAAACTCGTAAATCCATGGACAAAAAACAAAATCGGGGCAACAAACCAAAACCGAGGGAAACGCATCAAACACAAGAGGAGAACAACGACACAATACCAAAATGCAACACACACAGCAACAGACAAGCATAAGACAAAATCCGACGAGAACCACTAACACAACACCAAAACCAAACACACGAACCTGGGACAGAAAAGTACCGTGACACGTCTCACAGTAATGCGAACCCACACCCAAACACAGGAGAAAACAAACGACACAACGGAAACACTAAGTAAAACTGTCACACACACAGAAACGAACTATGATATAACAATGGCCATTTTGCTGACTTGGTACAGGACATTTTTAATGGAAAAAATGGTGGGTTAATATGACAAAATGTAAAAGATAAGTGATGTACTTTTGTTTACAGAGGTGCACAGATTCATTGTAAAGGAGAATGTCCTTGTACGAGAGCCTTGGAAGGTTTGTGTCCTTGTACATTGGACTATTCACCGGTGTGTGGAACCAACAACCAAACATACGGGAACAAGTGTGGAGCGGATTGTGCCAGTACACCTATAGCTTGTAACGAAGAATGTCCATGCAGAAAAGAAAAGTTATGTAGGTGTACTAGGGAACGTAAACCAGTCTGCGGACGTGATGGGAAAAGCTACAGCAACACTTGTATGGCAGAGTGTCAGTAAGTTGATTTCATAGTTACATGAATTCCTATAGTGAAATAAGATATTATTTTTCAAATAAAGTCGTGATTGCACATGTTTTTGTTTGTTTCTTGGAGTGATTTCATCATCGGTGATCGTGTATATTATTTGTCCCCTCAAAATTATGTTTCACAATTGCATAATAACTATTCGTTCACTTCGTACTTTAATCACTAAAATGTCACAATAAGTAGTATAAGACGTGCAGTAATTGATTGATTAATGTGCTATAATAATGATAAGCTGTATGTAATGATATGTAAGTATGATAGTGCACTTCTTTCTTTCAATCTTCAAAACGGCTAAACTATTTAATCTCCGACATTTTGGATTTTTCTAAAGAAAAAGATATTTGGGGATAAAAAGTCATTATTGTGTGTTACAGTGTAGCTAAAACACTTTTTGGTCATTTAAGACATACAGTACTAACACATAAGTTTTACAAAATCGGACAAAATCTTAACTTTTCCTTCCTGTAGAAATGTTGAGATTGAATGTGAAGGTGAATGTCCATGTAGAAAAGAAAAGTTATGTAGGTGTACCAGAGAACGGAAACCAGTCTGCGGGCGTGATGGTAAAACATATAGCAACAAGTGTATGGCGGAATGTCAGTAAGTTAGTTTTTAAGTTGTTAAAATTATGTGAATTCCCTGAATGAAATATGCAAAATAGGTTAAAAGAATAGTAAACCAATTACAATTTTTATCTTACCTTGAATTCCTTACAGAATATGAAAAATAATTAAACCAGTGAATGTTATTCTAACTGCAGAATTATGAAAATATCAATCTTAGTGAAAGGGGTCAATTTAATCACATTCTAGAGCATGGGATAAGTTTCATTCTATTATATTTTAAGGAATGTAGATATCAAATGCGAAAAAGAATGCCCATGCAGGAAACAAAAACTGTGTAGGTGTACCAGAGAACGGAAACTTGTCTGTGGAAAAAATGGAAAGACGTACGCAAACAGATGCATGGCAGATTGCAAGTGAGTATAAGATATTTACTTCATAAAACCTACTCCACCTAACCTAACAACAAATAGTAAAACAAACAAACAAAAAAGTGAACATAAAAAACGTAGATGTCTTTGTCGACGATCATATATGCGTTCAGAAGATTAAAGACATGTGTAAGGTATTGATATTTTTTTAAGGGCTAATGGAGTCGATTGTGAAGGTCGGTGTCCTTGTAAAGCGTCAAGGGCATGTAAATGTACTAGGGAAAGGAAACTTGTTTGTGGAATAGATGACAAGACATATAGTAATAGATGTTTGGCTGAGTGTCGGTGAGTTCACGAAACACTGGAATAATATCTTTCAATTCAACACTTTTGATTTATTTCGCCTAACAAAAACATGCTTTCAACTGCACAAATTCATTCTTGAATACATCAGAGCAACAAAAAGTAAAATCACAAAAATACTGAACTCCGAGGAAAATTCTAAACGGAATCCTTAATCAAATGGCAAAATCAAAAGCTCAAACACATCAAACGGATTGATAACAACTGTCATATTTCTGACTTAAAAATATCTTAGCTTATTACACAATTGGATTTTTCTTGATACTGATTCGACACGCTATGAAAACGAATATCGCTCACAAAAAAAAGATTTTTTTTATTTTGTAACATCAGTACATTCGTTGCAGCAAAACTTTGAAAGCCGACACTATGAAATTTAAAATGAAATTGCCATGAAAATTGAAAAGAGACCCTAACATAACAACCAAAACTATCCACTTTTGCATTTGCTTACGGAAATTGAATATTATGTTTAGATTTAGAACACTGTTATATGAACTGAAATTTACAAAACAAATACATCATTTGAATTATGCAATCCAACATATAGCCTGTTCTATGAAACTTACGAAAAACCACAGGTATAATATTTGTAGAATAACTAATCGAAGAATTCAAATAGAGAAAAATATTCAACGAGTGACCGAACAACACATTAATTCACGAATGCGCGTAGCGCATGAGTTAATTA
Organism: Mytilus galloprovincialis; assembly: GCF_965363235.1. NCBI lineage: Eukaryota > Metazoa > Mollusca > Bivalvia > Mytilida > Mytilidae > Mytilus > Mytilus galloprovincialis. The sequence goes on from NC_134847.1 coordinate 4,727,419, forward strand.
ACAGTACTGTTCGGTCACAAGTTGAATATAAATAGAATAACTAATCGAAGAATTCAAATAGAAAAAAATATTCAACGAGTGACCGAACAACACATTAATTCACACATGAGTTAATTATCAGTGTAGAAAAAGTAAGGAACTATATCTTCTACGCATTCACAATTTGTTTTGATCCGACGTTATCGACGTCTTGACAACGTCTATTGTTGTATGACGTCAAAGGAGTGAAATAACCTCGTTTATTTCACGTGTGAAATTATCGGGTTTTATTTCACTGGGAAATCAATGTAATTCATTGAAACCAATGTAATAAGGAGACTTACTTAAAGAGTAGTTAAATTTATCATAATGCTTCGTATTATTTTTAATGTAGATCAAACTATGCATGTAATGTCATCTCTTCAAATGTTTCTTTTTTTATTTCAGTGATGTGACCGTTGCATGTGAAGGACGATGTCCTTGTTGAGACCCATCTATCAACATTTTCATACCAATATTTTAAATACCTATTACTGTTTGTCGTTTTATCAACATATTTTATTTTTTTATACCTCATTTTATTATATTGTTCATTGTTATAAATGTGCTTTTAAAAATGTAAAACGATTTTTATGTACCTGCTTTTATAATATGAAGTATCATAATTAATAAAGCTTACAGAGCTATACGAATTATATGTTTCTTCCTTCCTTTATTCACGAAATAATAAACAGCAGGAACGATAACTCGTGGCGTAACGTCATTGATATCATGTAATCTTAAATCGATTCAGGAAGACTAATATATAACATGCAAATTTCTAAATTACAAAGTCATATTCAACATTTTCAAAGACCAGACAATAAAGAAACTAAGGACAACTAAAAGAATGCGATCCATGATTAACAAATCTTTTTTTATCTACAGAGACAATTATGTAGTACAAATAACGACACAACTACGGATTCACTCGGCATTCTTCGGAAACAGCTTAGAATTGTAATTTTGATCTATGATTTGTGACGTTATGTATAGCGAAGACAACCTTTTTCAATATAATTCTCTATTATATCATTAATTGTTTAATAATATACGAATATATTTAATGAGGCAACGCAAACTTCCGACATGGTCTCAAATTTCTGAGTTTTTTTTCAAAGATGTGAGAAACAGTCCATAAAATTGAGAATGGAAATGAGGAATGTGTCAAAGAGACAACAACCCGACCCTAGAACAGACAACAGCAGAAGGTCACCAACATTTCAATGCAGCAAAAAAAAATCCCGCACCCGGAGGCGTCCTTCAGCTGGTCCCTTAACAATATATATACATATAAAGAAAACCAAATACCAATATGAAAATAAGTTTGACTGTAAGTGCTACAGATATTAATGGTGAACGGAGGAATGCAAAAAAGGCAGAAATATAAACAAAAATCACAGACAATTACCATTCTTAACCGGTTGGTGGTGTTTATTGTACCATTTTGAAAGATGTAAGTCACGGATATTGTTTTCAAGCTACAGGTTTTGATAGAAGTTTGAGAAATCATATAACACACTTGTTGTGTTCAATAGACTGTCGGCATTCCAATGGGAACCTATTGTGCCCCTCTTCTGCCGACTTGTTTCTTTATTAATATGAGGCTGACTTCATACAGGAAATTCTTAGGAAGAAAGATAAGAAGTTAGCAATATCGATGTTCTCTCACTAAATAATTCAAAATTTGGTGATTATATTGAACGCATCTATCCCATCGAACTAGAGATAAAGGATACAACAGATACAGTTAAGTCGGCCTCATATCTTGACTTACATCTAGAAATTGACAATGAGGGTCAGTTGAAAACAAAACTTTACGACAAAAGAGATGATTTCAACTTTCCAATTATGAACTTTCCATCAGCACTTGCATACGGGGTATATACCTCTTAATTGATATGATATTCCCGTGTGTATTTCATATCATGATTTTCTTGATAGAGGGTTTGCTGCTCACAAGGAAGCTATTAAATCAAGAGTTCCAAATGGTGAAGTTAAAATCATCCCTTCGTAAATTTTACGGACGCCATTACGAGTTGGTTGACCGTTATGGAATAACCGTTTCACAGATGATATCGGATATGTTCCTTATGTCGTAACTACAATCCCCTTCCCTTTTATGAATGCGACCTACCAAATTAGACTATTTACCGGATTTGTTATAACATGAGCAACACGACGGGTGCCACATGTGGATCAGGATCTGCTTTCCCTTCCGGAGCACATGAGATCACCCCCAGTTTTTGGTTGGGTTCGTGTTGATTATTCTTTAGTTTTCTATGTTGTGTCATGTGTACTATTGTTTGTCTGTTTTTTTCATTTTTAGCCATGGCGTTGTCAGTTTATTTTCGATTTATGAATTTGACCGTCCCTCTGGAATTTTTCGTTCCTCTTTTGTTGCAGTTGTGGAATCTCCTTTTTTCATGATAATTTGTCACAATAAGAATATTCAGAAGAAAACGAGAAAATTTAACTTCACAAATAAATTTCAACCAATCATTTGCCGAGAACAGATTTTTCACTAGTGAGGAGAACCATTTTTTTTCACACCGATCAAGAAATGTAAAAATAGCACAAAAGTTTGAAAATATATATTTCTTTAGCATTTTTAGTAAACCAAAAATATTATTATGACCCTTTTGACGTGCATGCTACACATTTAGAAATTTATTTCATAATTTTTTTATGGTATAATTAACTGTATATCTGGAAAAATAAATGCTACATACATATATATTTTTTATTTAAATACATTGAAACGAGTTCTAAATGCATCAATCAAAAATGTTATTACAAATTTTAACACAGAGTAATAATGTATACTTTTAAGAAAATGGAAAACATAAAGATCTCTAATAAATTAGATAAATACAATCTGTACAATGTCAGCTAACACAAATTACGGTTCATGTATTGTAAACATAATAAACTAAATATAATTTTTCAATGTACAATGTACGAGATAAAACGTACAACTTGTTACAGAAACTCCTACAAAAGGAATCAAATTAAGTCCATCATTTCCCTCATACAAACCATTACAATCTATTTACACTTGAGGATGTACGCTACTGTTGAAAAGAGGCATTTTAAAAGGCTGTTCCGAATAAAAGGGAATTTCAAAGTTGGGAAATAACGGAAATTAAAAAATCAGAAAAAAAGGTTGTGCCCTTGTTTTTTAGTTAAGCGCCATAAGAAATTTGGAAGGAAATGGTTTTCTTTTACATTTAACATTGGCACTTTTCTTTATCTTTCAAGAACTATGAAAAAATAACAGGAATTTAAAAAATCGCTTTAAAGTTTAAATTACGTGTAATGGTATAACAAACAGAAAAATAAGGAGTTAGTAGGCGTTTTTCTAAAGACACAAAATTGATAAAACCAGAAGCTTTCAAATATCTAACTAAAATCATAAAAATTATCAGCGAACAACCATAATTAATTGGATTCGTCACAGTTTTGTACAGTTTTTCAACTATCAATTAGAATCATGTATAACCCTTATTCCGTTCAAAAGAATATTCGTTGTTAATCTTTTGTTTTCCAATTGAAATTTAACGCCTATCTTCTTCCGGTGTTTACATAAACCTGCATGTACCTCTCCTTTCTTTGTGTTCGTTAGAACTAGACTCGGCAATGAAAACCAATGGAGGTAAACATAATTCATGTTCCTGCTCCTTGTAAACTGACGTAACACGGAACGGACAAACTCTCTGGATTGGTTATATCAATAATGGCGGACACTGTTGCTGCCGTGCCCCCTAATATGCCAATTATAACTATCTTGGTGTTTAAAATCTTTTGCCACATTGGAATGACGCTGAAAGTAGGTACAAATAAAGTTTAAAATCATGAAATTCCAGCACTTTATGGAGAAACATAATTTGTGAAAATAAAACATTGGCAAAACTTATTGGATCATATTGGACTTGTGGGGCATATTGGTCACTTTATAATTTAATCTTGGATGTTACACGTCTTCTGGTTGGCTGAATGTTTTTCGTTGTTCAGCGCAACATAATGTTTGTCATCAACGTTTTTTTCATGGTTTACTCCTTAAAAATAAAATTTAGAATGAAATTATAAAGAATGATTGTAATTTTTTTCTGACTATTCGAAATAACCTCAAAAATGTGGTGCACACTTTAAAATAACCCGCCACAATTCCTTGCATTTGTTTATTGTTCATGGAGTTAGTTCCCTTGGTGGATTAAATTTAATTTTTAATGATTTGCTGATTATGGTAGTTTTCTGTTACTCTTCAAACATTAAAGTACATAATAAATTCAACTACTAAGTACAAATGCTCTATTCAAACTCCGAATATGCGATTTTAAAACAGCCATTTAACCGTCTTCAGATTTCTTTTAATTATTTTTGTCATTTGCTGCTGTCGCATAGACGTTTTTCAAACATCACCGTTTGTTCGTAAGAAGGAAGGTATTCAAAAACAGAATTGAAACTTTTTTCAAGCGAAAAGAAAATATCAAAGTTAGCTGTGTAAGGTTTAACAATAAAGACAAAATGAAATTCCGGAATAAACCTTTTTTTAAAATTTGCAAAACAAGACATCATGTAAATAATATGAATGTGTTATCGATCCGTTTCTTTTACCCTTTCGCGCATCCTCAGTCGACGTACTGCCCGACAACTCAGAACACGACCGATCTCACTAGTTATTACAACTTTCATCACTTTTACAAACTCACGACACTCAAACAAAAGAACTTGATATAACAAACTCGAAGAAATGCGGATAATCATTTATATTGTTTTCTTCTTCTCTTAAAAAATTCGTTTCTCACAGAGACAGAACTCGCACCACTGGAAAAAAAACACTACACAAAAGATAAACACAAATTGTTTTTTGTTAAATAATTTGTAATTTCTGTATTTTATAAGTATCCTAAGAATTTATACATTTTTTATTCAGAAATAACTCGAAAATTGGCACACATAATCCTCTCGCGTAATCAAACCAAGTGGCATTTTAAAAAAGAGGGGTCCATGAACTCGTTTTCAAGTTAAATAAGTATGAATGATAAAAATCAGTCGAAAACTGAATCTTTTCCCGATAAGTCATAGTTTGACGTCGCGAAAATAACAATTTACGTTAGCAACGTCATTACCTCCCCTGTAACTGTATCGTATGCCCTTAAGTTGTCTTCAAGCCGCGCGTGTGCTGTTTTTTCGTCTTTCTAGTATGTAAAGTGTGTAAAGTGTTATCACACATGATGCTAAAATTATTCCACTAGAAAAGCGTTTCGGACGCATGACATTTATTATATTTTTCTTTGTAGACGCAGACGCTTATGTTCCCATTCTAAATAAGATTCAGTAGAAATTAACCTGCTTTTATTGATGTTATCGGAAAACAACAACCACGGTGTAAAAAGGTAGACTATATTTCTCTTGATGTCGATTACAATGTTATGGGAAATAATACGAGACAAATTAAATCACTGTTGTTATCAATATTCTTTAACAGGTACTTGTATCAACATTCAGTCACATCCGATGAAACATTACATGTACAAAATACTCACATTGGCTCGCTGATTCTTGTCCTTGAAGATGCCGGTGAACTGGCTTCCGACGCTTCACATTCAAATGCACCCTCACTTTCTTCCTCTCCAGTCAAATGGTCTAATAACGGAGAATACTCGATTGATTTCTGAGTCAACGTACCTTCTTTGTTAATCACGTGATGTGGGCCAAGTTTTAGCTCCTCATTTACATCTCTACAGAGTTTCATATAGAAAACACAAGGGAAAACGTAGGCTAATAACGTTGTGGCAGAACCTCCAACTAACGACAGGACCGTTCCAAAATGAGGTACACTTTCAGAAACGAAGAGGACTGCTAATACAATTATAGGACGAACCACACATCTTTTCCACGTGAACTCTGGAAATGAATAAAGGAAAGAATGTAACTCCTATTATGCTCGGAGGTGTAGTTAGTTTCGGATTTTTTTAAAGGCAGAATTTTCCACATTTAAAATTCCCTTAACCTTAACATTACCTTTTATATTTGAAATTTACATAGGCGGATCCAGGGGGCCCTGGGGGGCCCGGCCCCCCCCCCTTTCGTGGGAAAAATTTGGTTGATTATATAGGGAATCACTGAAGCATGACTGGAGAGGGCCCCCCTTAGGAAAAGTTATGGATCCGCCACTGATTTACTATCAATATTTACTTTCCGGTTACTCAAAAAGATAAAGAAAGAAAAAACCCATTCAAACAGAATGCAAATTGAAAGGCATCTAATTGATTTAGAAATTAACGATAAGAAATACTGCAAACTTAACAAAACGCGTCAAGAAGTTTAAAGAAATTCATGTACTCTCTTTGCTCTATAAATATGAATAAACACATTGTTATCGAATCAAGAAAATGATAGTAACACTTTTTGCTTCGAAGATATCTTTTTTTTTAAATTTTCGTCACTTTTACAGTTATCAGGTACCAGGATTATAATTTAGTACGCCAGACGAGCGTTTCGTCTACATAAGACTCAACAGTGACGCTCATATCAAAATAGTTATAAAGCCAAACAAGTACAAAGTTATAAAACTCCTTACCTTCCGGGACACCAACAATAGCTTCAAATTGTTGACAAATAGGATTCATAAAAATGACAAATCCGAATAGAAGGTGGACTGTTATCAAAATTTCTGTAATGTGAGCTAAATTACCAACAGACAGGCTTTTTAGTACGTTAACATTTACATCTCTACCATACGCCAGGTAGCCAGAGAGTGCCGTGGGCAGGTACATCAACAATACTACTGTAAAAGATAAATGAAGAAAGGGATTGAACGATCCAAAAAGATAGCTGCATTAGTAATCCCTTTGTTTTACTGATATAAAGTACTACCCTTGTTTTTGATAATATAAAGTACAACCCCCTTGTTTTTATAGATCATATAAGGTATCCCTTGTTTTTGTATATAAATTGCCATTTTTTTTTACTGAATCCGATATAAAGTAGTACCCTTGTTTTTATAGATATTAACTATTTGTTATGTTATATTCTATTATTACGTCCATCTTTCGCTTGGGAAACAAAGCCATGTTTTAATTCAAACATTTATAAAATACATTAGGTAAATTTAAATGGTCCTCCCCCCAAAAATAATAAAAATGCATGTGATAGAAAGATTTCATATCAGATGTATTACATTTTGTCGTCTGACGTCCGTAAACTTTTCACTCTGACGTTACGCACGATATTGCGTCTCAAATGGTAACGTCAAATTTTTACGTTTTACGGCGATTAATGATTATTGGAGATATTTTTTTATTTCGCTCGCAATTTTTGTTTTGAACATCAATATGGATACTTCTTAATGTTTGGTTGTACTAAGTATGCATGAAATATTTCCCACTGAAAGTAACGTAAGCAACAAACAACAAAATATATCGTATTAATTATTTGGGTAATGTATAAGTCTATATGAAATAAGATATATACGGCATGGTGGGTGCCAATGATACAACCCTCTACCAGAGACCAATTGACATAAAACGTAAAAAAATGCAATGTTTCTCCATGTAGATCTGAAAAAGAAGTAGACATATATTTTGCTTTAATTAAAAAAGTTCGTCGGGAATTACAAGTTAAACGGGTCTTGCTTATAAAATTCACCTTACTTTCTTTAATAACGGAACAATTAGATTAAGAAATGAAACGATTGTCAGAAAAAAAAAGATAATTAAAATGCATATATCATCTCATATGTTTACAAGCTTTGTATGATATGGTGAAGTATAAAGCCAAGCTTTAGGTCCAATTTTATTTGCACTTTCATGTTCTATACCTATGAATCATATTGCAGAGAAATAAAAAAAAATCTCAGTTTTACGCTTCCAAAATTTGAAAATTTGAAAAAGACGATTTTTTATCCTCTCGTAATACACAACTTTTTCACAACTTAAGAACCTCATCTAAACGAACAAACCCATTCATCGGATTATTTTTATGCTTTGTGGTCTTGTTGATAGTATCTGACAATCAAGAAAATTCTACATTAGGAAATATATATAGATGATCCACCATAAGCAGCGTCCCGAATCGACAACGTTGAAAACGTATGAAAATCGCCCAGTGGACAAACTTGCAAGACATTTCATTTCTTTGAAAACGAAGTCGTTTTGACTACGCAAATTATCAAAAAGTATGTAGCTGTTTTGCAGAGTTAAAGTACAATTACGGAAAAGCATTATTTAGTTTGCAACAAATCTAAATTTTCAATAAATAACGTCGCAAATGACAGTTTATTTGTAAAAAGCGGCGAAATCCGACATTGGACATCTTGCAAGACATTTTCCGGAAGCCGTTGCATTTTTATATATGGTGTGAGTGCTGCAAAAATTCGATTTTGATATGGTCTATCTATGTACTTTTGTGAACATAATTTACAGAAACGAAATTTCATATTATCTTATATTTTAAAACCTTTGAATTTTGATAACTTAACATTTTCCTAAATCTAACCATAATGAACACTTTTTGTTTTTGCCAAAAAATAGCGTTGGTCGTTACAGGAACGCATTTTTAGTAATATTGTAATACTTTATATATAAACATATTATCATTCATTCGAATTTCCGCGGATATAACACTGTTTTGAAGAACACAAACACCCCTGCTAAAATTATTATGCGTATAGTCTGTTACGTCTGACACGCATATTTTTGGCGTTTTGTCAATATGTTGTCCTTATTTAGACTTTTGTTAAATATAATAAAACAATTTGTAGTCTTTTCGAAATAGTATTTACCTGTTTAGTCTATGGATATAAATTTCATATAACTTAACTGTTATGATTTTATAGAAAAGCTGTTTATTAGTGTGGACTGGTTGATTACACGGTATTGACTCAATAACGTACGTAACGTCTCTTTGAACTTCTACGTGAGAACCACTTAAAAGGGTCAATATAGTAAACTGTTATTTTTCGCCATTGTTGAAGCATATGATAAAAAAAAATCGGCTCATGGGCTGACATTTAACCGTGGGCTGATAATACATCTGATATGAACAATGCTATGTAATAATAGTTAACCTACTTCCATATCCTAAGAGAGCACTTTTATAAAAATCATTTTTCTTCTTCATATCAGTAATAATTGTAGGAAAAATTGAGTGACCTGCTACAGCAAATACCATTTTTCCGCAGGCTGTAAATATCTTCAATGTACTTGTTTCGGAATGATGTACGATTGGTTGTTTGTGTTTGTCCATGACTGTTTGGATAACTATCAGCACACACGCTATTCCTGTAGATATAGTTGCACCTATACCGATATACCTATAAATAGGATACAAATTAGTAGCAAAACTACCAACACAATACTATCAAAAACGAAGTCGAAGATTTTGACTGTGATTAAATCAATTTTTAAGATAGATCTATTATGTATTGGTTTTAGATGTATGATAATTTGCTGATTTTCAATAATGCTTTTCGCAGAATTTTTGTGCATTCTATATTTAAATGCAAAGGTCTTTTTAAGAATACTAATTCATTCAGGTCATTAAAGATTGCATATTTTGGCGTTAATGTTGATTCACTTATAGGGTCTTTGCATCGGAACTAAACACATTTATTCAAAAACCAGTTGATGGCATGACACGGGTTATATTCTTCTCATATATGTTATGATGGTATGATACTAAACCCCTAACGGGAAGGATTGTGCCTGATATTCATATGATGAAATCATAATCTTTCAATCAGTTTAATTGAAGTCTGGAGCTGGCATGTCAGTTAACTGCTAGTAGTCTGTTGTTATTTATGTATTATTGTCATTTTGTTTATTTTCTTTGGTTACATCTTCTGACATCAGTCTCGGACTTCTCTTGGACTAAATTTTAATGTGCGTATTGTTATGCGTTTACTTTTCTACATTGGCTAGAGGTATAGGGGGAGGGTTGAGATCTCATAAACATGTTTAACCCCGCCGCATTTTTGCGCCTGTCCCAAGTCAGGAGCCTCTGGCCTTTGTTAGTCTTGTATGATTTTTAATTTTAGTTTCTTGTGTACAATTTGGAGTTTAGTATGGCGTTCATTATCACTGAACTAGTATATATATTTGTTTAGGGGCCAGCTGAAGGACGCCTCCGGGTTCGGGAATTTCTCGCTACATTGAAGACCTGTTGGTGACCTTCTGCTGTTGTCTTTTCTATGGTCGGGTTGTTGTCTCTTTGACACATTCCCCATTTCCATTCTCAATTTTATAATTCATTTAACTTTCAGAGACGGAAAAAGACAGATCTATTATTTCCTCGAGTTTTAATTCAAACTTATCAATATGAATAAGAAGATGTGGTATGAGTGCCAATGAGAAAACTCTCTCATCCAAGCCACAATGTATACAAAGTTAACTATCTGTTTTACAAATCTTTTAAGAATGTGACGTCTTCTATTAACTGTAATTTCAGTTGACTTTAATTAAGCCATCTAAAATTCATTTTCTAACCCTGTCATAGAAATGTTTAGTTAACGAATCTTACCAAAAGTTTTTAGGCGTTCCAAGACATGTCATTGGCGCCAAAATAACGCTCAGAACCAGTAACCAGTAACAGAAAGAAACGTCTGTGTAGTTCGCTAGTAATGTTACCACGTTATTTGCAGCAAGTACCATAAACACAACAGCCGTTCCAAAATTGAAAATATTGTTAGTAACTGTAACTAAGTTCCTGGAAAGAAAGAATAAATTTGTTATACCAATAAAAAATGAAGGAATCGTAATAGGAGTTGCAGTAAAAAGAGTATATTAACTATACATTGTATCGAAATATTACAAATAATTTGTATCTGTACTCGGCTCGATCGAAACAGGATAGAAATACTCGACAAAGCCTCGCATTCTACATGAAACTGTTTTTAAGCCTTGCACAAATAAATTTTATCTTTTAAGACAATGTATATAAAATCATTCTCTCTCTATATATATATAATGTCCTTGCATACCTGCCGAAAGTGCCAAAGGCTTTCTCTCCAATAATTGGGTAGGGGTCAGGCACGTGTGATCTATATTCGGGGTATCTGTCCTCGATCATCACCCAACATTTCCCTATCAGTGTAGCTGTGTATGCCGACTTCACTATGAATACAAAAATGAAAAAGAGGCCAATCCATCCTAAAAACACAAGAGTTTAAAATGAAAAAAAAATATACATTAGAAAGATTTATTCTCATATATTGTAGAAAATGTATTACTTTAGTTGGGTAATTCAAACTCAGAGTAATAAATTTGTAAATGTATATGCTTAGTTAAGATATATTCTTTTAAGAAACCTACAGTAGAGAAATTCATTTTCGAATCCATCCATGGGGATGGAGATACATTCAACGCCAAGTGGCAAATATCTCATGCATATCAGGATAAACTGTGATTACACTATGAGTCTTATTTTTGACGTGATAGTTCACTACAAATTAGTCCGCAGAAAGACCTGTCACCCTACATACACAAATTATTTTGAAATCGAATCGGCCATGCTTTGCCATTATTTCTATATGCTGAGTACTGGACGGAGAAGCAGCAAATACCAATTTACAAGTTAATGAATTGATCCAGTCGGGATTTGAATCTACGACAACCCACATTTAGGGCGAGCATATTATTACGAGAAGACCGAGCCGGTTGTCTACGATTTGATCATGAGCAAGAGTGAAAAACAAGTCATTATAAGGTAATCAAACATTGTATTTTCTTAAATACTGTATTTACTTTATAGACTTAGAAGAAAAGTAACTTTAGAATTCAAATATGAAGGCCTATCCGGGAGGAAACATTTAGTACATACCCGTATCTTCTACAGCTTTAGGTAGGGAAAGTACTCCAATACCGGCTATTGCTCCAATGATAAACATGGAAGATGTCCATACTGTCAACCCTTTTGGACCAGTCTTTAGAACATCAAGAGAATTATATTAAACATTTACTTGTTTATTTGTGTTTGTGATTTGTATAGCAACATTAGATTACTTTTCCATTGTCGGGTCCCCTTTGTAGTCGACCATGTGATACATATATTGTTTTTTTTTCTCTCAATGTTGAAGGCCTTTCTGGTGCTTATAATTCCTTTCATCCACTTCATTTGAACTTTGGTGGATAGTTGTCTCATTTCCAATCATACCACATCTCTTAAATATTTTTTTATAAATTTGAGGAGAAACATGGCTATTTTATGCATGGTCGTACATTGTATAATCATTCCTGTGAAAATTTAAAATCCCATTTGAAAAATTACTCGTCAGAAGGTGTCAGATAATTTGTTGCTTCTTTTGATTTTGTTCAAAAGTCTGCAGATAGTTACAGAACAGCTTATTATGATTACGGTCTCATAAAGTAAAGAAAATCTAATTATAGATTTTTTTTAACCCTTAATTCTTTTAATTCCAAGAATTATGATGAAAGATATTAAATATATCCATGGATCCTGTTTGTCATCATTTGTTTTATTTCCCGCGCTGAGTAGCCATTTCAAAAGAAAGCAAATCTAACTTACCATTTTACTACTAACCGTGTACTCCTGAAATAACTTAAAAACAGAAGACGACACTCTCCATCCTTTGAATACTCTCCTAGAAACGCATGTTGATTCCTCTATAAAACACAAGGGGAACACTTTCGGCTTTGTTGTTTTTGACGTTATGACAATGAAATGCTGTGACGTCGCCGTTTTCGCGTAGTCTGCTAACTCGGAGTCGCCCAAGCAAGCAGAGCTCCATTGTTTAGTATCCCAATACATGTATTATGAGCCATCGCTAGAAACTTTTTGAGTATTCTTGACAGCTTTGTTAATAACCCTCTCAACGAAATCCCGTAGCTTTCAGGGAGAGATATCCACGCTGTTTCAGCCCGAAACGAGATTATTTTTACCTGTTACAAATTTTTCGATAATGCAATAATTTAGCATTAAATATGTTGTTAAAGTTTTAACACTTGTATAACATTAAAAAAAACAAAGGTATACGAACGCAACATAGAAAACGAAAGACTGCGCAACTTGAACACCACCAACACACCAAGGTTGAACTTATGGAAAGGTAACACCAGGTCCTGCTACACATGTGCTTTATACAAGCAATAATATAGTTATCAAATATAGGAAATCAATGCGTCTGTCTGGTGGCGAAGAATTGAAAAAGCATTCAGGGGATGCAACTGTAACAACTTAAACATTTGCCAAACTAGAGGGATTGTGGTTGATGGAAACCCCTTTATCTGAAGATTTATGCAAAGTCACATAAAATTGAACCATATAGTTCTCTTTGAAATGTTTCACATTTTTTCGACTGCAAACACACACCCGCATCAATTTTTGTGACGTCTTTGTGTTTCCCTTTAAATTTGTTTCGAGTGCTACTATCACAAACTATGTATAGTATATACATAGTGTCCGAAATATAGCCCCAAAATCAGCGTCTAGACTTCTTTCTATCGGGATTTGAATATTTGAACCTAACTTCTATGAAATATCGTGGCCAACACGTGTACTACGAAAAAGATGGGGAAAAATGATAACATGTACTATATCTTGATCTATCAAATATATATAGATTTATAAATGTCATCGTGATTAGCGGTTTTACTCAATTTATATCTCATTATATAATTATAGATTAGTTTAATATATTTAAATATATATACTTGCTGATAGATAAATCTCATCTATAACTAATATTTGTTTGCACCTATATCATACCAGTTAGAAGGCAAACTGATGCATGTATATTGTTTTGATTTTACAATGTATATTCAATTATATCAAATCCTTTTTCTTTTCTTTTTTTTTTTGGGGGGGGGGGGGGTGTTGCCGAATTTACCATTTTACGATAAATGCAAAATTATAGTAGTTGATCCCTGATTCAAACAATGATTTACGTTTTCCGTCCTCCTAAATTATCATAATAGATACATTTTTAATATTGTTGTACAATTGAATAAGGAAAATATAAATTCAACATTGTCCAAAGTCGAAGGTTTCTGAAATGCATTTTGTTACATTTGTTAGTACACCTGTACTCTAATGTGTAAATGAGAATAGTCATGTGCCCATTATCTTGTGAGGTAAATTAATCTTTTGAAAAATGAGTAATGAACAGGTAAGAATTATTTTTTGATTTTGTTGAAACGAAATATTTGTCAAATCTCAGGTGCATGCATGGAAGTAAACGTTTAATTTTTAATTACTCATTTAAAGTCTCCATAGAGGACAAGAAAATAAACGATACTCTATATCTTTTGGACAAGAGTTATCTAACGATGTTTCGGTATTGTGTACATGAATACCGTGTATAGGGAAAACGGTACTATTACATTTTCCCAGCATTAGGTTGGCCTATGGTGTACCCAAGACAGGTGAAGGAAGTCAACTTAGGAGCGCCGTGATTGGATGTAAGGGTACAAGATTTTTTTTTTTTTTTTTATCTATGAATAACTGCAGTGTTTATATTTACTATTTAAATTTTAAAACCTATTGAAATATTTTCTAGAGAATTATTCGAAAAGGCTTTCAAAATTTTATAAATTTGCTGCAAAATGACGGTGGACATGGATAACATAAACAAGCTCCGTTGGAAATTGGTCATGATACTATTTGGCTTCAATTTTAAAATAGAGTAATAAAGTACTAACACCACACATAACTGTTTTATCCAGGTTTTTATTATAAAAAGTGGTAAAATTAGAAAATGTTAGTATTGTCGCCTATTATGCCTATGGCAGAATAAATAGTACCGTTTTCCCTATATCCCCGTTCCCGATATTAGCTCTATTTTTATAATTAGTAAACTGGTTCACTTCAATACCGAGTAAAAGAAGAGCAGTAAAATCAATACACTATTGCCATATGAATATATGCAATGCTCTGGTTGTTTTAGTTGTTCTAGTAATATGTGATAAAGAGTGAAAAAAAAAATAACAAAGAAATAACATTTCAATTAATTTTATTATAAGCACAGGCATGGCAAATTATAATAAGACTTCTGTCCTTAATTTGTAATGGCTGTTTTAAAAAGGTTTAGTATTGCTTTGACATTATTTTTAGTGAGAAACATTTAATTATTATTGTTAAGTAACAAATCATTCAATAGATTTTCAAAAGATTTTCTTTGATATTTACATTCAATGAAGATATGAATTGTTTATGACTTCAATATGCATTCAACTTGATCAGGAGATTGTTTGTTGAAAAAAGTATAATTCAAAGGAGTCTATTCTTTATCACATATAATACAACTAG
Source organism: Mytilus galloprovincialis (assembly GCF_965363235.1). Lineage (NCBI taxonomy): Eukaryota > Metazoa > Mollusca > Bivalvia > Mytilida > Mytilidae > Mytilus > Mytilus galloprovincialis. The sequence continues at coordinate 4,742,704 of NC_134847.1, forward strand.
AACAACTAGAATAACTAGAACATTTGTATGTATTCATGTCAAAGTATAATTCAAAGGAGTTAGAATGTAAACTTAAATGAGACAGCAACCTGACAACACAAATATTGAGCATTAGACGATGTCAAGCTACAGTATATCTTCACAAGGTGTAATGAATTTGGTCGTAAATTTAAACAGGTATTATCAAAGATCTGTAACGAACACTAAATTTTAAAACAAAAAACATATTGAGAAATGGCGAGAAGAAAGAGCAATACAAAAATATATACATAAAAGGAAATCTCTTTGATCTTGTAATAACGTTTTAACATATAAATAAAAGTGACCGTATTTAGGACGAACAAAATAAAGATATGTACATGTGAAATACAATGTCAAAGTATTATTATACATAATAGCAGGTACTGAAAACAAGCTAAATCTTCCATAAAATTGCCAAAAAATACAAAAAAAACCCGACTTTTTAACCCTTTTAAAATGATAATTAATAATATCAACGATTAGCCCTTTTTATTTGTATGCTTAAAATCATTTGCAGAGACATGGGAGTAAAAAAGGGAGGATTGGGCGCTCCCAAACATGATTAACTCCGGATCCGCCATATTCTTTATGTGCATATCCCAAGTCAGGAGCATGTAGTTCAATGGATGTCGTTGATTCATGCCTGTCATATTTGTTTTTCGTGTTTTTCTTTATAAATTAGGCTATTAGTTTCTCAATTGAATTATTTCATATTTTTCATATTGGGGCCTTTTACAGCCGACACTACATGTATATGGTATGGGTTTTTCTTATTGTTAAATACCGTTTATAATTGCTTGAATCCAATTCATTTGAACTTTGGTGGATATATGTCTCATGACAATCAAACCACGTTTTATTTTTATTTCAAATGCATACTTGTATTATTACTTTGTGGAAAGTTTCATTTGTTTGTTTGATTTTGTCCGGTTTATAAATTGTCGTATGTACATGTAGTATGAAGTATATATCTTTTGATTACAGTATTGTAATTTTGGATTTGAAACCAATAACTTTTGGACGCTTAACCAAAATATAATTTTATTTATGGTTTCATGTTTATAAATTTCAGAAGAGTCATCATGGACTTACTATTTGGACAACAGCTGTTTTTATAATAGGAGAAATAGCAGGCGGTGGAGTCCTTGCTCTTCCTAAAGCTGTAGAAGATACAGGTACGTTACGGATATGGGGTATCTTGCAGAAATGCACATTTGGTGCAGAAAAAGTGGTACCGTTTATGTCATTATACCCGTACATGTATAATAGTTGGCTCAACTAAATGATTGGTGTAACGATTTATATTTTTTGCTGTTAATGTGCCTTCAATTCTAGAGTAAGACCATGTGATACCCATGTTTTGCTGGTTCTTTGCTTTAATAAACTACTATATATTATAACTAGAAAAAGACCCAATGATATTTTGATTTCATAATTCAGCTAATCGAGATGAAAATGGGACGAGACTGTGGTGTAAATATACAAGAAAAAGCAAACATCCTCTACATATTAATGAGAATTGGCCTTTGTCGATGTTCTGATCTTATCAAAAGTGATCATGTGTCGTAGCTTGAAGTTTTTGTTGGGTTTTGATGATTTAAAACTTGAAAAATTGTTAAAAAAAAGTGTTCAAGGCTAAATCAAAACCGTTTTCTGAAGAATTATAATGGCCCTGAAAATGGAAGTTAGATACAAATATTTTATACAATTCTGGAAGGTCTAAAAAAAAAACTAAACTTAAAGTTTACACCTTATAACATTTCATGTATTTATACTAACTAGATGAATTCTTTGGTTTTAGGTTGGATTGGAATCCCACTCCTTGTAGTGTTTACTTTAACATCATCATACACGGGAACAATTATTGCTAAAAGCTGGGTTATAATCCAAGACAGGTTCCCAGAATACCGTGATCACGTTCCTGACCCTTATCCTGTCATCGGGGAAAAAACGTATGGAAAACATGGACGGTGAGCTGTTATTATTTTTTTTTATAAATATTTGGTTTTATCACGGTCAACATGTATAAATACAAATTTCTGTATTTTTATAAGTACATTTGTATCATAAAAAAATTATGCATTTTTATTTAGAAATAACTCATATTTATTAAATGATCATGAATTGAGAAAAAAAAACGTCATATTTTGCTGTATATATATTAAAATTTAAAAAATTGCACTATTTACAGTTTTATCAAATTTGGTCCACATAATCTCCCTGCAAAATGAACCAAAATGTTGTTTTGAAAAAAAGGGGTCCATGGACTCGTTTTCAAATTAAATCAGTTTGAATGATAAAAATCAGTTGAATAATGCATCTTTTCCCGATATGTCATAGTTTGACGTCGCGAAAATAACATTTTACGTTAGCAACGTCATTAGCTCCCCTGTAACTGTATCGTATGCCCTTAACTACATGTAGGTCGCCGACTCACACACGTTTTTAATCTTATTTAGGTTATGAGTTATTCGGCGTAATTTTCGCATCATAACAGTTTCATCTACAAAACCCATTGTTTAACCCTGATACATGTACTTTTTTGTACAAATGAACACGTCTGCTAACATCCGCATACAACAGGGGAAACAAGAAAAACAACGTTAATTATGTAAGGATATTTTAATATTTAAAACAGAGATTAAATTGTTTCTCTAAAAAAAAAAAATGCTCACCATAATTTTGATTTCAGACATTTGGTGACATTTTCCATTAACTTCACCCTGTTTGGTGCATCTACTGTTTATTTGATATTGGCATCCGAGAATATCGAAGATCTCATGTCTGATGTTACTAAAGATATCTCGTTCTGCTATTGGTTGTTGATACTTGGCGCAATACTTACACCAATCACATGTCTTGGTACTCCTGCAGACTTTTGGTACGTATATACAATGTACTAGGGGAGTATCTGAACGATTCAATTTGTCAATCCAAATAATTATATAATCTGTCATCGCAGTTCAGATCCTTCCGTGTTTGTTTGTTATTGGTTAAACGTTTTTACCCTTCTTCCAACTTTTAGTGTTCGCATGCATTATTTGTTATTGAACTCGTTAACAGCTATTTTGCCGGTTCTTAATTTTATATATTTTGAAAAAATACATGTACCATCTTTAAAATCACACTTATAAAACAAATGTATCAAAAGTTGAAATTTAACTATCATGCATTAAGATTTTGTTATTTCTTTTCTTTTCTTATACGCTTATTATGGGTACGCAGACGATGTTGGATACACGTCTATGAGACATGATTAATAAATAATTCAAAAAATATTTGAAACATAATCCAAAGGTTTACAGCAATGATTTTTAATTAAGGAACAATTTTATAAAATCAGATACACTTCTTTTTTAGCATAACAATTCCACACTCGATCCGCTTGGCGAAATTAAAATTGTTATGCTCGCGACCTCATATCCAGAGCGTTCTTAATGTATGTTATTGTAATATTCAACATGTTTCATAATTCTGTATATCTAAACCATTTTAACTTTGTTTTGTATTTGAAGGCCTATTGGTGTGGGTGCCACAATGTCAACAGGAATAGCCTGCATCCTGATTCTGATTCAGGTTTTACACGATAACAAATCTGCACCACCAGTAAAACATTCGTCAACTGATTTTATGAAGTTCTCTGCAGCTTTTGGGACCTTGGTGTTTTCGGTTAGTGGTCATCCCGCTTTCCCGACATTTATAGCTGACATGAAGAAAAAGACAGATTTTAAATGGGCAATATTGATAGGATATATTAGTGAGTATTTTAATATGGTCAGCCATCTTTTAGTTATTTGTTTGGAAAAAAGATACGGAGAACCCTATTGGAAAGAGACATAACACATATAATGATACAACGCATAATACAACAAAACAAAAATAAAGCGCATAAGCACACTACATCGTAACAATGTGAACAAGAAGCGAAAACCACACACAACAAATGAGAAGCTGACAAAATGATAACTTACAAAATACATCAAAACCTTAAAAAAAAAAAAATCCACACATACAAAAAACAAATCCACACATACAAAAAACAAATCCACACTTACAAAAAAACAAATCCCCACATACAAAAATCAAATACATTAGACAAGACAAAACAATAACCACACAACAACAAGAATTTCAAAATTTTCATTTATTTTTGGAAATCTAAACAACATGAAATCTCTTTCTTTCAACATACAAAATCGACGAATTGAGTAGAATCAAAATATTAAGATTTTCAACAGCAAATATACACAAATAGTCTTTATCGTTACAGTTGTCATGTTGATGTATATCCCGACCACAACTTCCGGTTACTTCGTCTATGGACGAAATCTGAATCCAAACATTGTAAAGAACATGACCTCAGGACCTATAACCTACATCATAGATATTTTAATGACTCTACATTTAATATTTGGATACTTAATACTCATCAACCCTGTCTGTCAGGGACTAGAGGCTAAAGTAGGTGTTCCTAAAGGTAAGGTACGTAAAACTATAGAAAGTAAAATATGGAGTAGGTCCAGTAAGAACCCTTATTGGCCCCAAAATATAGCAGTTTTACAAAATTGTTAAAATGTAAACTTTTAGTTATTTATAAGAAAGTAGAATGCTTCTGCTACATAAATGTGGGATGTTTTTGATAATACAATGCAAATATATCGGGTACTTGTAAGTTGTATATGATGATAATATATAACATATATAAAGGTTGGAGATAAACACGGATGCGGTCACCGTTTTGACAAAAACCTTCTGAATTTTTTAAGTGACATTTTGTTGTATATTTGATAGATTTTCACATTTAAGCTTGAATCGGAGCGTTTTTAATGATAAAATCAGTTAAAATAGTTCACATAAACTAATTGAATCAACTGAAATAGACACTTAAGTGTTTAAAAAGTGTCACAATTTTTCGTCAGATCATGGAAGTAGGCCAAAATCGGCCCTTATCGGACCTACTCCTTTGGGTAACGGAAACATCTTTCACAAAACTAAACACCAAAAACTTCAATATATGTTTTGTTACATGCTGAGAAGCACTTGATCATAGAACACCCGAATGATTAGGTTGTTATAACTCAAGACTTCTGAACAAGATTTGTTTTTTGACAATTATGGTTATGACAACGTTATGTGTATGAAAAAATCAGTGAAACGAATAGAAATAATAAACAGGTCCCTATATAGCTAGCCTATGCAGTCTATCTTTACAAATTAAAATATACATAAATAATCATTTTAACTCAAGAAACGGTAAAAATGAAAATATGATGTAAATATACAACTTATGTATGTTGTCGGAAAATATAAAAATTCTGTGTATGAGCGTTAGAAACTGGACGATAAGCGAGGCTCTGTCGAGTTTTCCCCTTGTTTCGAAGCGAGTACAAATATTTTTTTTATATTTTCCGACAACATACATATATTGTGTTTATCCTTAAGTTACTCCTAACACATGCAAATTCAGTTAATAAAATCTAAATCATTGTCTCAAATTCTCAAAGAAATCGACTTAGTTGAAACGCGGACCGCGAAGAGGACTCCGAAATGAACTGGTTTTGAAACAGAATATTCATATTACCGCTTGCTCAACATGGAAGTGCGGTAACAGGAGACTTTATTTGTACAATAGTTGGCTAATCGCAGGATAAACCAACTTATTGTAGTGAGCGACTTTGAAAATAACGCGAATATGAATCATCGCAAATTGGTAACTTTAATATTCCCTTATATAAAAACGTCATGAAAATTTTAAAATCGCAAAATAAATCGCTGGGAATTGCTTAGAAATAAAGTTCCTGCGAATATACGTTGGTTTACAGTATACTTTACAGAGACAGCGTATATTTAACATTGTGATCTCATACAATCAGTCTTAGTTTTTAATACAGAAGTCAAGGTTACAAATCTTAAAATTCAAACGTTTTGTAACAGATTTATAATATTACTTTTTATTTAATTTATTTCCATATATTGTTGAATTTTATTTTTAAAACGTATTTTTTTGCTTGCAGCTTTTACATGGAAACGCTGTATTGCGAGATCAACAATTGTAATGGTTGTTATATTTGTTGCTGAAAGTGTTCCTCACTTTGGCGCAATTTTATCTCTGATTGGAGGTTCGACAACTACACTTTTATCCTATATCCTTCCGTGTGTGTTCTATCTCAAGTTAGCTAAAGGATCAAACAATCAAACTAGTCACAAAAAATACGGAATTTCTTATCAAAATGCTGAATCAACAGACGAAGGCGATCTCTCTGAGCAAAATTATACAGAAAAACAGAAAAAGACTCCATTAATAAAAGATCTGAATACCACAAAACATGACATAAAAGAAGTCAATGGTGCTCCTCCACATTCATATGAGGAATCAGACAGAGAACTAATTGAGGAAATGTAAGTTAAGTTATTTAAAGTAGTTGAGATAGGCTACATTACTTAACTACTATGAGTTGATGTCAAAGGTACAGCAACCCAACAAATGAACAACCAAAAGAATTCTAGAGCGAAAAAAAACATGTTTCAACAATTAACATGGTACGGTCTATATAATATGAAAAATTGCAATAAATAACACTGAAAATTGAAAAAAAAACTCTGCAAAAAAAAACACCAAAAAAATAAATGAAAAATATCTTCCATCAATACCAAAAACTCTCCAAATAACAAGTGACTGGCGTAATATTTGACAGGAGAAAACACTGATGAAGTTTTTGACTTTGAAAAGACATATAAAACTAACCCGAATAATGTCAGTCGTCATATTCCGCCGATCTCCGACTAATCTCCGATTGCTACAATAGCCCGAATAATGTCAGTCGTTATATTCCGCCGATTTCCGTCTAATCTCTGATTGCTACATTGATAGATAGGATATAGGCCGCTAGAGGGCGCAGAATTATTCGAGTTATATAAAACATGCATTCTGCAGGACAAATTAAACAACGTTTTGAAGTACACATTTAGGCATTGCCTTTAAAACGATGATAATCATATATATTGTGCATTTACTCGTCAATTTCGCCCATACAGCGACGACATCGTTACCAACATCTACTTTCAGACTGAGTACCAAACTAATTCATCAAAACCAGCAAGTCTCTAAACATTCTTGTGGTATGGGATTAACGATTTAAACATTCTTGTGGTATGGGATTAACGATTTAAAAAAATATAAAATTAGCACACTTGTTTCCGTTACTTTTTGAAGGACAACATTTGCAGTTTTAACACAAATTCTTGACTTATTTTCTCGTTTACATAGTCTATAATGAGACTTTTTGTCACTCGCTGCGCTGACTAAAAAATGTTTCTAAAGTGTTTATAATAATAGTAAAAAAACTCTTCCGTTGTTGTCTTCGTTGGTTATTCATTCCTCTACCGGTTCATTAGTTACATTAAAAGTAATCAAATAAATGGATAAAATGACTGTATTTTTAAGAGACCCTGAGGAAACATAAAACTAAAAATGTAGCTTATCATTTATAAATAATTGTTTTTCAGAGTTATTCCCCTTTGGGAGAGAGTATTGAATTATGAGATTATATTTGTTGGTACTCTTGCTGGAATAGCAGCTACTGCGGCAGCCATTAAAACGTTAGTGAGTCCAGATACATTCTCCGTACCATGTTATATTAACCCTGGTAGAATTTGAGAATAAACTTCTAAACACTCAATAAATGTAATATTTTAATGTCCGACCTAGGGGCACTATGTTTTTCGGTGTGTACTTCCGTTCGTTCGTTCGTCCGTCCGTTTGTCCTGCTTCATGTCTAAGTTTTTGGTCAAGGTAGTTTTTGGTGAAGTTAATGTCCAATCAACTTGAAACTTAATACACATGTTGCCTATGCTACATGTAGTTAGGATCTTTTTAATTTTAATGCCTAATTAGAGTTTACTATATATCGAAAATGACAGTTCTTGCTTTAGGTTGGAAGTTTTTCGTCACTTCAGGTTAAAGTTTTTGGTCGAGGTAGTTGATATTCTGCCGGTAATGTGTAATTGTGGTTCAGATTGCATATTTTGGAACAAGAATCGTCAATTTCCTATGGCTCATAGGTCATGTCTGTTACCATGGTAACCGTGTATCTGTACCTGGGACGAAATAATCCGTTCTGTAGTTTAATTTCATCATTTTGGACATGCAGTAAATGGTTCATCGGTCAAACACAAAAATTCATAGACACTTCGATCCCTGTGCTCTCTTCCACTCACAGGAAATTCAATTGATCGTCCCCTGAATGCAGCCACATATATATCCAACCACAATTTTGTTTCTTATCAGTTATATTGAAAATCAAGATTGTGCTGAGGACATAAACAAATATTCATTCTTTTCTGTTTAGAATTCGAAAATTTTAGTAAGCCCATAGATCTACACATCTACATGTATGGCATGCCCAACATCTTGTCTGATTGGCATTCACGGGAAATAAAGATGAAGAAATATGCAGGAGTTGTCTTTCGTTGAATACTATAAATATTAAAGTCTCTTCAGCACGCTTTAAGAAATGAAATTAAAACAATACATCGAAATTTTAAATTTCAAAAGTTTAGGATTGTTTACTATGAAACGCTTATTAAAAAGAAATTGTCGAAGTACCCTCCTCTGTTAAGGGTAAAACTGCTAGATACTTTCTAATAAAACTATTCTTGGCGGATTAATGTGGGACATCAGCCAAATATTAAACTTTGATTCATGTGAGAAGTTTTCGTCTGGATAAAAATTAACAAAAAGGATCTTCCCAAAATATCCGATTTATAAACTTTATAAATTAACAATAGGTTGAATTTTTCGTCTTGAACGTTCATATTTAGCAGGTGTTAGAAAAGGTGTTTTCTTCATTATATAAAACCTGTCTAATTGGCAAGGTTAAGGAGGATTTCCTATTGTATATTATCAGGCGGAAAAATCATTAGGATCTCCACAAATTTACCAAGAAAACATAGTTTTCTAGATGAAAGAGCGATAGCATTTGATGTTTTCAAGCACGAAATGAGAAAATTTCTACGACAAAAGAAAAAAGTGAGTTCACCGCTTCAAAGACTCAGAGGGTTGTTTTGATTAACTGGAAAAAAATGTTTCTATCAGAAGTTAAACATGTTAAATTAATTTGTTTACGTGCAAAACATTCAAACAACTCATTTAGAAGACGGTTTGTGATACGATCGAACAACGTAGGTCCGACAACCCGCTGGAATCCCGCATGTTCTCACATACTACGCTAAATTACTCTTCTAAACATATTTCATGCGCGCTGCAACCGTTAATAGGTCGTTTCAGTGTCGTAATAATAGACTTCAAAAGATTTTTACGACATTGCAGATGTTGTATTTGAAGTACGAATAACAAATAGCAGAATGAATATTATTTATGAGACATTTATTGAGGATCTCTAGGTTTAATAGAGGATAGATATTAAGAATTATTAGGCTTTAATTGAAGACTGATTGGTCGAGAGTATGTTTATAGAGAAATATTCTTTTTGAAACAAAGGAAGCTTATCATTAACCCTATCACCTGCTTTGAGTTGCAATATTTCTTTCTATTTTTCTCAATAAATAAATTTCTAGAGCATTATGTAAACAAATAGTGTAGTAAACAGCAACGTTAGGCTAAGGGAGCTACCATTTGATTTTTATGGGGGGGCTAGGATGAAAAATTTTGTCCTGCCTTTTTTTTTTAGCTGTAATCTCTGTCCTGCCTTTTTATTTTTCACTCTGTTCTGTCCTGCCTTTTTTTTTTTTTTAGTTTATCCTGACTTTTTTTTTTTTGCAAGTGTCTCATCCTGCCTTTTTTTTTACTCAAAACTCCTGTCCTGCCTATTTTTTTCAAATTTCATCCTAGCCCCCCCCCCATAAAAATCAAATGGTAGCTCCCTAATCCTATTTGGATTGAAAAGTAAGTGCTATAAAACAAAGTATTTTTAGTACGTCCGAAAAGTATAAAAAAAAAAACAAAGAATATCAAAATTCATCTGATGTTAACGTTGCCTGAGGAAACTCATCTTCGCTGCCAGTCTCTAATGACTGAAAACTGAGATGATGATTACATTAGGGTACAAACATAATCGCCCAAGTGCTAGGAAGTAAACACTTTTCATCGACTGCATTTCAAGTATATATACTACCCCATATAGTCATGCTGCCTCTATAAGACGAATGTCGATCTATGTCCAAACTAACATAATGTAAGCTCAATTGGATCCATTGTATATATATGGATACTTAAACTATAGTCGTTAACTATCTTCCGCTGATCTACAATGGCTGCATTACCTCGCGTGGGAGAAATTCGGACACGGATAAGGATAAAGTAATATTTGAGTTACTGGATACCATCATTATTATCCTTCGTATTTCCACAGTTTTATGTACGAAAAGTGCTGATCTAGATTTAAAGTTTGCTTATACAAGATAAATGATCAAAGAACGATATCTGTCACCAGCAATATCATTTACAACGGTTTATTGCATCACTTCAGTCATTTTCAATAGCAATAGAAACGTTCCGAACATCTTTGTATTTTTGTCATCACCGTGTAATTGTACGTAATGATCTTAGTACGCATGACAGGACTACAAATGGTTTTAGCAATATGTTTATCATACATTACAATTTAATATGACATCCATCACTCACGAACCTTTATAAATAACAATAATTAATGAAAACTGATTGATATAAAGCTCTATTAATGAGAGATTAATCATTTTAATATATTCAAATATTAAAAATAGGGAAATGTCAATTGCGTTTGATGTTTTCTAATGCGGCGTTTGGATGTCGACTCACGTTTTACATAAAAATCAATGCAGATATCAATTGTGATGAGATGAAAATATATTAATTTTAGTATTGTCAGGTAGCGAACTGCTTCACCTCGCATTTCGGTTCATAAAAATGGCGGGAAATGTATCTATTCCGTTTGAATGGTTGTCTCCCTTTTACAAATTAAATGTATTCACTGGAATAAAACATAAATGCTTCTCCAAACTAGTCAGAGGTTAAGCTAGCTTTAAAGCCAGTTTTAATTCACCATTTTCTATGTACCAAGTCAGGAGTGTGACAGTTGTTATTTATTTTATAACACTTGTTACATATCTTTTATTGTTTGTGTATTGCATATGTTATTGTTTATAATAATATTGTCTATATGCTATATGCCCTCCTGGGGCCCTAATTTGGTAAATAAATATTCTATTCTATTCTATTCATTCGTTTGTTGTGTTTGAGGTTTTGATTTTGCCATTTGAGAGTCTTTCTGTTTTCAATTGCCCTCGGAGTTCGGTATTTTGTTTACTTTACTCATTTAGATAATAAAAAAAAAACTGACAAATGACCGAAATTAAATTTCTTTTATTTATAAATATATAACACTGTTTAAGAATTCATGATAATGCTTAAGTCATTTAAGGGGCCTTCAATATAGCTTGTTGTTCGGTGTGAGCCAAGGCTCCGTCTTGAAGGCCTACTTTAGCCTATAACTGTTAACTTTTTACAAAGTTTGACTTGGAAGTAGAGTTGTATCATTTGCACTCAAACCACATCTTATTGTTTCTTATGAATCTATTATACTGGTTGAGTCCGAGGTTTCATTGAACAGTCTTCAGAACAGACCAAATGTGTATTCCTTGACCCCTATCGAAATATGTGTGAATATTATATTGTATGTTGTAATATAAAATAATTTATGTGCATATAGATGTAAGAAGATGTTGTATGAGTGTTTGTTTTTCATAATAAGTAATGAGGGTCTGGGAAGGGGTGTAAGAAGATGTTGTATGAGTGTTTGTTTTTCATAATAAGTAATGAGGGTCTGGGAAGGGGTGTAAGAAGATGTTGTATAAGTGTTTGTTTTTCATAATAAGTAATGAGGGTCTGGGAAGGGGTGTAAGAAGATGTTGTATAAGTGTTTGTTTTTCATAATAAGTAATGAGGGTCTGGGAAGGGATGTAAGAAGATGTTGTAAAAGTGTTTGTTTTTCATAATAAGTAATGAGGGTCTGGGAAGGGGGTCCTTCATTTCTGTCTTCTTTAATCTCTGAAACTGAGAATGGAAATGGGGAATGTGTCAAAGAGACAACAACCCGAACATAGAACAGACAACAACAGAGGTCACCAATAGGTCTTCAATGCAGCGAGAAACTCCTGCACCCGGAGTCGTCCTTCAGCTGGCCCCTAAACAAATATTATACTATATAGGCGATGTTCTCTATTCTTATTGTCCATTATTGATAAAATTACTGAAAATAAAATTTGAGAATGGAAGCGGGTAATGTGTCAAAGAGACAGCAATCTGACCAAAGAGCAGAATAATCAGCACCTTATTATCCTATATATTTTATATTCCTTGCCCATTATTCTCCATTATGTAACCCCCATGATCTCAGTAATGGCCCCCCTTTTTTGGTCAATCAATGCATTTGAATGGGGACATATAGTTGGAAACCCACCCACCACTTTTGAAATGGCTGGATCCGCCCCTGCCAACCTCCACTATCTTTCTACAATTGTATTACATTCATTTTATATAGCAACTTTTTCTTTTATATATTTAACATAGTAAACGATAGTATAAAAACAAACTCATCATAGATACCAGGACTAAAGTAAATTTTGTGTATACGCCAGACGCGCGTTTCGTCTACAAAAGACTCATCGGTGACGCTCGAATCCAAAAAAGTTAAAAAGGCCAAATAAAATACGAAGTTGAAGAGCATTGAGAACCAAAAGAGTTTTTATATAACTTAGTACTGCAACCGTTTTAAAATTGCATGCAATATTTACCATAGGACGATAAGAAAGACTGTTGTGTATTAGCAAAGACGCAGAAAATAGCTAGCAAAGATCGTGCGCTACGTCACTAATTGGTAATGAATATGTATATATCTGTCACGTGGTCGATGCTCATGCAAACAATCAACAATAATAATGGCTTCTACACGAGATTTTATAAAAATTGATCTGACTGCTGAAGATATTCCAGGGGCTAAACTTGACATAAATAAATTAGAAGATTATAGCAATATGCAGCTTAAACGATGGTTAGAATGCAGAGGTATTAAATCATCAGGAAACCGAACTGAACTACTTAAAAGGTGAGTGACCTCAATAACAACGCCTATTTCTTTTGTCATTTGACAAACCACTTTACCTGAGCCAATGACAGTTTATGATTGATTCACCGGGTGACAAACGTTTTTGTGTATCAAATTTCATTGGAGGACTAATAATATTGACAAGAAGTTTTACGCCCATTATAATTTTATTTACAAATGTTTTTTTCCCCGAATGAAGTGAGCTATTTTAAGCAGAGCTATCAATAGAATATTTGTTTTCTATCTTTGACATGTTTGATATAAATAAAACGGTTCAAATTGTAAATTATTTGTTTTCAGATGCAATGATGTAATCAATTCCGGCAGGGTAGATCAAATTGATATCAACATTGATCAAGGGAAGTGGTACGATATAAAACTTGGAAAGGTCAAACCAGAAAGTGTAAAAAAAAATCAACCTGCCATCCCACCAGTATTAGGATGGAAAACTTTTCCGTCTAGACCCATACCGGTCAATTTTAATTATGGGCACATATACCATTATTTACTGGAGAGCGTTGTCCTTTTAGGAGAAGACGGGAAGCAGGAGGATACGGACTTGTCACACATGACTTCCAAGCCTCTCACAAAAGGAGAACAATATGTCAAAAGTGGAAGTGTGACAAATATAATGGACAATTCAAAGGGTTCAGACTTATATTTTATAAAGGGGAAAGTTGATGCATCTATGAGAAAAGAGCACAGAATTGTGCACATAACATTGTCATCAATTAGTGGAGCTGTTTTAGATGCAAGTTGTACCTGTCCAGCATCTTGCCTAGGACGATGCAACCATGTAGCAGCACTGCTGTTAATGTTGAATAAGCACTGTAAAGAATCAGGCTATGATGCAACTGCGTGTACAAGTAAGCCATGTGAATGGAACCAGGGGAAAAAATCAAACAAGAATCCTTCAAAAATAACAGAAGCAGCATATTCATACTATAAATCTAGACCAACAAAGCTGAGCACTTTTGATCCTAGGCCACAGAACCAAAGAAACATTAGCAAAGAGACAAAAAATTCTTTTATAATGGAAATGCAATATAATTCTTTAAGAACTAGCAAGCCCTCTATGTGGGGAACCTTGCTCTCCTCTCAATATGAAGATTATAGTTTAGAAGAAGAACGAGTAGATCAGCTTGAAAGTTTATTTTGGATCATGTTTGATAATCTACGTGATGAAGGTAAACAGTACCCTACAGCTGCCTACATGATACCAAATACTGAACAACAATCAGAATCTGATACTTGGAAATCCAATAGATGGTTCCGGATCACTGCCTCAACATCAAAACAAGCAAGCAATCTTGGAAATATCTTAAACACTGAAACCCAGTATTGTGATTCTACCAAACGCAAACTATTCAACTTTATTTCATATAACATCTGGGCTTTACATACATTTTCTACACCAGACACTGTATATGGTATTGAAAGTGAAGAGCAAGCCAGAGCTGATTATTTAAAATATATGGCAGGAAAAATACAAGATTTCAGAGTCATAAAAACAGGCTTCTGGATAAATAAACTATGGCCAGAAATAGGATGTTCACCTGATGGTCTTGTTTTTGATCCAGAAGAAAATATGAAATATGGTTTACTTGAATTAAAATGTCCAAAACTATTTCGCAAAGTGGCACCTTCTGATTTATTTATGGCTCTGAAAGATAAAAAAATATTGAATAGCGAGTTATATTCAGCGTGTTTCTCTCGCCCAACCTCTGAGAATGCTTCTTTGGAACTTAAAACTCACCATGCATACTATTATCAAATTCAACTCCAGCTTGCAGTTACAGGACTTGAATGGTGTGACTTTGTGTTATGGTCATCTCTTGGTAAGCCAAATGTAGAGAGAATAAGACGAGACCAGCAGCTTATAACTAGTATGATAGGAAATATAACAACCCTTTGGCGACGAGTTATTGCCCCTGAGCTGTTTGAAATGAGGGTTCCTAGGAAACTGTTTCCTATTATTTTAAAAGACATTAATACACCAGTAATACTTCAAGTCAATAAATAGATTATTTATGTTATATTATATATTTTATATGGATACACTCATGCACATGTAAAAAGTGTTCAATGTATTTTTATCATTTAACTAAAGGTTCTTGAAAGTTAACTAGGCTACTTGCAACAAATACTAATTGATTGGCAATTGGAGACAATGACAAAGGTATATTTCCACTCAATAACTTAAATTTTTTCACACGTTCTATGACACGTTCAACATGTATACGAGCTTTGGCTATTCGTCTTGTAGTTAACTCTTCTTGAGCAGTAAACTTTGTTCTTTTTCCTAGAAATGGTGGTATATTCAAGAAGGCTTGGCGTTTGAGAAGCAGGTCCTTTATTGTAAATCCCCTATCTGCAAGAACCAAATCACCTGGGTTGATATAGTCTAAAAAACCACTTTGCTCAATAATTGCTCGGTCACTTATTGAGCCCTCAAATAAGTCTGAGACATAAACAATTGATCCGTTAGGTGCTATACCAATCAAACATTTATAGGTATGATGGTTCTTGTACGAGGAATATAAATTGCCTTGTCTCTTGAAATCTCTTGGCATTTGTACAAAGAATTCAGTGCAATCTATTGTGCAACGTATATTTTTAAAAGTTTTAAATACTTTTGGTAATCCAACTTTAAAATGCTGTCGTTCTGGAAACATGTCATGTCTCAACTCATTAAAATGACAATACAGTAGCTGAATCCATGTTGTAAAAACTATGCTAACTGTAGAAGATGCAATTCCGAAAAAGTGTGAAATAGTATCGATGCTGTAACCCCTTCTTAGTCTTACTAAAGTCAGAAATAACTCATCTTTTGGTTCAAGTTTTCTGTTTCCTTTCCTTGAACTTTCTTTTGCATCATTTTTCCCATCCCAGTATGTTAAATTGTAAACACTAGTGCCAAGAAAGTTAAATAGAATGCAAAACTGAGCATATGTTAATCCTGTGAATAATTTCATTTTAACATCATTGTCTTTAATTGCCTTTAATGATAGGGTGGTGTCATTTTGTTCATTTGGCTGATCATTCTGTCTACTTTCACAATTTCGCATTTGGTTTTTTAAAATCATGTTTTCAATTTTGGCGTTTAAAACTTCTTTTTCGTATATTGTTTGCACTTCTTTGTCATTTGTCTGTACATCAACAGTTTGTGACGATGCATCTGTAACAGGGCAAAGTACTAGCAATGATGTTTCCTGAAATATAATATTCTACATTTGTATATATAATTAATTTACAAAATTGTACATGTATATGAAAAAAAATATTTCTACTATTTTATATGCTTTATTTAATAACTGATTTTCCTGTAATAATTGTTGTTAACTGGAATTGAAACAATAATATAAGGAGAAGCACTAATTTGCACATGTAGATATTAACATGTAATATATTACAATGTATGTAACTAATTTAAAACAAAATTCTAGCCACAAGTGTGTGCAGAGGAGAGATTTTACCATTTCTAAGATTACGTGCACTATTGTAATAAACATTTTAAATAAATCAAACTTAATTCATGAATTATTTTGAGTTTTTAAGGGATTGTGTTTCAATGATTTTTTTCTGTCAACTGGCTCAATAAAACATCTAAATACTTACATGTACATGTGTTGTCTCAGGAAAGTTATTTAAATCATTGGACAGGTCAAGTAAACCTTCAGCAGCAGATTTAATATCCTTCTTTGAAATTTTTATTGGCTTTCTCCTTGGTGTAGGCGCTTTCCTTTTGCGTTCAAACCTTTCAACCTGTGTAGAATACAAAGATCTAGAGTGTAAATATATTTTTGGTTTAAATTCAATTTAAACAATAAACAGGAAAAGTATCATTCACTGTTATGAATAAGCTAAATTTGCAGTGAATAGCTTAATCTGAATTAATTTTGAGTGAATCTTATAATTTCAAAAGCTTTCCATATAAAAAGAACATGTATGTTGAAGAAAAGGGGGATGTAAAACTAACCTGTTCATCTGTGTGTAAAAGTGCTGGGATTGGATCAGGATTTTCAGCCGTAGGACCACTTTCTCCTACAAAATGCTTGCTGCATATATATGTGGAACGTTTGATTTTATCCACGTTGAAATCATTACCGGGTCGACCACAAGCTTTGATCCATTTTAGACAGGTTTCCCTACGAGTCGTCGGTTTAGGGAAAGGGATAAAAAACACATCTTTCATTTCTTCTCGATGTCTGTACCTAGTATCACTATTACATGTTCCATAGCAACAATGTTTATTTCCTTCAGATTTTGATTGCTGCGGTAATTCATCCATTTAATTAGTCGGAAAGAAGAAAAATATATCAATGAAATTTGCCTCATGCAAAGCGTTGTTTACAATGGCTTGCATGACATCCGGGAACTTTACCTGTGATGTCATTCTAAAAATAGCTTTGAAATCTATTATTAGTTCAACCGATCTTTGCTAAAAACTTTATGAGTTGAGACTGCTGAGATTCAAACCCCCAAAACTTCCGTACTGGAAGCGAACATGTTATAACGACACCGTCGAGGCAATTAGTACGTAATTATGAAAATTACGTGTAAAGACAGAATTTCCTTTCGGTTTATAGTCGCACCCTGAATTTGTATTCTTTCACTACCATTAGCGTCAAACAATTGTAAAACCGACCCACCGCAAAGTCCATTAACAAATGTTATCTTTAAATAATGAATCATTTAACTAATTTCCTTATCATTTCTAAAAATTACAGGAGTTTTTAAAATTGAAAATGACCAGAAATAAAGTATCAAATTAAAATTGTGATTGAAATCTGAACCTATTTTCATTGAATGTTTATTTTTCATCAGCGATATTGATATTTGAAGATAGCTGTCAATTGAACTGAATGAGACTGTGTGAAATAATAATTGATATCACTTCGTTTTATTTAATTTACAATTGATGAGTAGCTCGATTGCAATGGTACTTCTATCGTTTACAAGTACACGTAGATAAAAGAAATTCAGACCTTAACCTCTAAAATTTATAAAAAAAAAATACTTGAACTAAATTTTCAAAATGGGATTTTAATACTTATATTGTTCATATAAAAGTACAAAAATATCTATGTTTGAACAAAAACCAATGTATAGAATGTATTTTGTGGAATGAAAATTCTTATCGATTAAAGAAAAATGATGACAAAGGGATATTTTACTAATTTGCCTTTATCGTTTGATTTTGTCATGGGAGTTGGGATTTTTCGGTTTGATTTTCCTCTGAGTTCAGTGTTTTTGTGATTTTTTTTATAAGGTTAAATTAAAATGAAAAGAATCTGTACGCTCTCTTTAGTTTCGATAGATAGAGGTATTTTAAAACATATTGTTAAATATGAAGCGTTATATATTAGTCTTGGGTTTCCAACTGTAAGGCATGTTTTATGACAGAATTTGTGGTCATAATATAGGACCATCCCATAGAATACGCCTGAAACTGGAAATAAAAGCTGCCATAGAATAGTCATAATCCTTCGTTCAATTTAAAGTATTATTTCGTATTTGAACATACTTTATAAATAACACTGAATATTATAGTAAGAATAGAAATATTGTATTCAATGATAATAGCGATGAAAGAAAAAGAAGCTTGCATGGGAAGTCATAGACATAAAAAGTGTATATATCCGTCTAAGTTAATATGTTTATAGTTTCGCCTGATCTTCGGAGAGCTAATTAAAACCACATTTCTATATATGTCTATGCCATTTTAGGAGCCTGTAGTTTAGTGATAGTCGTTGGTTCATGATAGTCACATTTTTATGCCCCACCTACGATAGTAGGGGGCAATATGTTTTCAGTCTGTGCGTCCGTCGTTCGCCCGATCGTCTGTTCATCCGTGTGTTGTACCGTTCTTCCGTCCGTCTGTCTTCCCCGCTTCAGGGTGTTTTTTTTATGTCAAGGTGGAAGTCCTATTAACTTGAAACTTAGTACACATGCTCTTTATGATATGATCTTTTTCATTTTAATGCCAAATTAGAGTTTTTACCCCAATTTTACGGTCCACTGAACATAGAAATTGGTAGTGCGATTTTGGCATCCGTGTACTATGGACACATTCTTGTTTAAAATTCTTTTCTTTTTTTACCTTAGTTTATATCTTGATTGCATACAAATTATTTGTCTCTGGAGGCTCCTACTAAACACAATTATTAATTACTAGATGAATATAGCACCTCTTATCTAATTTCTATCAGTATGTTTTTGTTAATTTTTAATCAATTCATTCAGTTAGACAATTTTAAATGTAAATTGCAACACTTAGAATAAAACTGAGTCCATTAACTGATACATTTCTATTCTATATGAAATGTTATTAATGGAATAAAAATATATAAGAGTGATTAATAAATAATTAACTTTGTCTAAAACAACAAAGGATCACATTTTAATGAATGAAAATCCATTCTATTTTTTTCATAATTTTTTTTTTAACATAAAAAGCACTCAAATTACTACCCCCTTATCTATTTAACATCAACTAGTCCATATATCGAATACAGGTCCCAGATAGCGGACGAATAATATATATATATATACTGCGACGCAATAAATGTGACAAAAATGAACGTACTTGAATTTTCAGTAACCTGTAATTCAGTGGTTGTTGTTCTCAAAAACATAAAAAGTGACTAAAATCTAACAACATACAAGACTAACAAAGGCCAGAGGCTCTTGGGACAGGCGCAAAAATGCGGCGGGGTTAAACATGCTTTGTGAGGTCTCAACCCACCCCTAGCCTATACCTCTAGCTAATGTAGAACAAAGAAACACATAGAAATACGCACAGTAAAACTAAGTTTAAAAGAAGTCCGAGTCTGATGTCAGAATAGGTAACAAAAGTAACTAAGCGAAATGACAATGAAACATATAAATTTTAAACAAAGAATCACTAGCAATTACTGACATGCCTACTCCAGACCTCAATTTAAGTAATTGAAAGATTACGTTTTCGTCTTCATCATATGAAAATCAAGTATAACCCCTCTCGTAATATAATAAGAGAAGAACATAACCCGTATATATCATATCAACAACTGGTTTTAGAATAATTGTGTTTATTTCCGATGCAAACCTGACAACAGTATCGTAACTACATGTATATTCTTTCCGAATAAGTCTGCTTAAAGGTATGATAAGCTTTTGAGGTGAATGCAGACATTTTTGTTCTTTATAAAGAATATTGTCCATTTGGTCTTGTGCTGTTAAAGATGCTCGCTTCTCAGATGTGATTTTTGTAGACTTTTAGAACACCTTTATGAATTTTTCAGACGAAATAAGTTTTGAATATCCTGGGAAACTATGCAATTTCATATATAACGTTTCATTCATTCGATCTGTTATAAGGACAAATACTTTATTAATTGGATAGAAACACGCATATAGAATGGTTGCGCACGAGAAAACAATTCTGTAAAAGTTAAGAAAATATTTGTTAAAATCAAAACATTTGTTGTAACGTTACAAGTGTGACGTGCATGTCTATAAAATTTACAGAAATTTGAAGGCGACACCTAACGTCGACTTTCATTATACTAGTTTTACTCCGTATTTTTCAGTTGAAAACACAGAATTATAGAAAAAAATATAAAATGAAATTTGGCAAAGAAATGAAGCTATACAAATTGTAAGATGAATTTACACATTAATATAATTGTCTTTTCATTATTCTGACAAGAAACACGAGCGTTTTTATAATTTACATGTGATGCACGTGCTTCTGAAGTAAGTTTTATCTCGTTCTTTAAGTACCTAATTTAATGATTATAGCTATAAAACAAATGTAATTCAATAAATAAATTGATTTTATTATCAAAACATTTAATTTGTTTTGCAACTGTAACCATCTTTTGATGTTTATGTAACAAAGATATTTTTCCTTTTGATGTTTAGATTCTTGGTTGTTTCATATTGAAATCAAAATTTGAAGCATGTGGCGCCGATGTAACTCAGTTTTATGTACCTCAATATAGCCATTGATATTATTGTATCGGACTTTAAATCAAGTTACTTCTAGCAAATTTCCCATTTTGTTTAATGTTATGTTGAAAACTGTAGATTTTATTGATATTTTTTTTAACAATTGCACTATGATGGGGATTGCAATCACCAAAATTAACACTTACAGTCTTTGCGATATTTTCAATTTATTTGCTAAGTGCAATCGTGATGCAACAGTAATAAATAAGGAGATGTGGTATGATTGGTAATTGGACGACTAACTTCAAAGAAGAAAAAGACGATGATGGCATTGGGAACAAAAACAGGTCACTGTGTACGATCTTCGACAGTTCGAAAATCTCATACTGCATATGGAGTAAGCTATAAATATCCCCGGATCGACAAAATGTTAAGCAATTATGAAAAAAAATACTTATGCCAGACTAACGACACCACTGTATTTTAAGCTCCTGGACATGGCTTGGGACAGGCAATATTGAGACAGGAGAACCATACATGCGTAATTAACACTCCAAGAAATATTTTCATGTTTTTTGAAAGATAGACACAGGTCTATCTATATAAGGAACATTGCGTTGCCTCTGGACGCATTTTCTGGTTAGGTTTCGTTGAAAAAACACAGCTTTTTACGTATCGTAACTGTAAATCTACTTCATAGAAGAGATAAACATGGTCTTATTTAGTGTCTACTCCTCTGGCCTCCGTAAGTCTTGTATGATTTTAATTTTAGTCCATTTTTTTTTAGTTTTATATGACGTCCATTTTCACTGAACTAGAACACAAAAAGTCATGTTTGTTAAGGGGCCAGCTGAAGCACGCCTCCAGGTGCAGGATATTTTAGCTGTGTTTATGGACCAATTGGTGGGTTTCGGCTGGTTTTTTTTTTTGCTCTTTGCATAATCGGATTGTTGTCTCTTTGACACCTTCCCCATTTCCATTCTTAATTGTATATAATGTCAATATCTGTAGTATTTTGTGGTATGAAAGTATAAACTAATGAGACTGTTACAATATAGTACTAAGATATACTAGTGGCTCCAACAAATGTAGAAATATAACGATTCCATAGAACGGTTGGAGTTTCTATGACTCCGATAATGATAATTGGAAATTTCTACTGATGAAAATGGCGTCAGCAAATTAGATCTTTTCAGTCCCTAGGGAAAAAGTAACAACATCGAGTAAATAATTTCTGAACTGCGAAAAACATATCATAAATATCAATCCTGAACTGTCCCTCAAACAAAAATATAATGGTCTTAACTTAATTTATGCTTTTATCTTCCCTATCAGCTAGTAAATCAGCTAGAAAATTGGTTAATTAAGTGAAACAATATGAATACCAGGCGTCTATTGAATCTACACTTAGTTAGTATTTATCATGAGATGTTATATATCAGAACGTTAAAAAAAGTGTTTTGAAAAGCTTTATAAGGGTTATGAATACCACCACCCCTTTCTCCAAACACACACACAAGAAGTACAAAAATACAGTTACAACACAATTTTTACGGAAAAATAAAAATAGTATCTCAAATTGATTTATAATCAAATTCGTTCAATATAAGAGATCCTTATGCTGTATTATAACGTTCTTTGACCGAGGAAATATCTTTACCGATTTGGAGGTTTTCGGGCCATGACCACATTATACGTTGTGATAATATATTATTCTATCCTGTTCATACTGTGTTTAGTTTAATTTGACTCGATAGTGCATTTAGGACGTTAATTTTCTCGTGTGAATGGTTTTACATTTGTTATTTCTATGCCTTTTATAGTTGACTATATATAAGGTATGGGCTTTGTTCATTTCTGACTTATATGCCGTGTTGGTCTCTCGTTGAGAGTGGTCTCATTTGCAACCATACCACATCTTTTTGTATATATGTATCTAAATACTACATGTGTATCTCACTAATAGGACTACGTGTCTTAACAGGTACGCCGCAATATATAATAAGTTTGTTTCGAGATCTAGATCTACATATATATCTATATTACATACCGATTATCATTAATTTAACAAATGCACAACAAATTTATATCTGTACATATTACCAACGTATCACGAAAGCAACCTGTGGCGAAACAACATACTAACAACGTATCACGTGAGCAATATGTGGCGAAGCAACATACGAACAACATATCACGTGAGTAATATGGCGAAGCAACATAGTAACAACGTATCACGTGAGCAATATGTGTCGACGCATAGGGCAGAGCAACGATAAATTCATCGGGCCGTGCCAATGAAAATAAGATGGCAATCGTACAAACTTCACAACAATGATAACAAATAAATATATAGAATGTATATTAAGATTGATTGAAGAGTTTTTGGGCCGATTTAGCCTAATACGTGTGTAATAGAATTATGATGGGCTCTTCATGTTAACTTTCACACTGTAAATTGGGAAATAACACTTAAAACTTTAAGAGTACAGCTAACTTATACATAATTTATCTAACAAGAATTTGGTTTTTGTTTCTTTTTAGGTAAAGTTTTGCCGTTGGTGATCTTTGAAGTTGTGTTACCAAAAAATACTAACTTTGGGGGGAAATTGAACGCAATTTGTCATTTTTAACGTTGGCAAAAAAAGGGCTGATTCACCAACAACAACAACGCTGTTCGGTATTTATCAACCCTTTCGCGTATTTTAACATTTTTACGGTACGTTTGGACTATGTACTAGTTTGAAATAATTGCACGAAGAGAACGTGTTAGCACCCATTAATATTACTTTTTTTTTTAATTTATGTTCAAAATATTCTTTGTTCTTGAACTTTTTTAATACATCACACCCTATGTAGATGTTCCCTCTGTATGTTTTTGTTTGTTGGAGTCAAAAGTAATGATTACAACTCTTTCTGCACTTTTACCAGAATACTGCAAACGTTGAAAAAGCTTGGATAAAAAGACGCATATAATTTATTTATTTTCGGTTGCGAAGGCAGCATATAGTGTTAATAAATACACTCAGTTGCTTGTTTAAGCTTTTTACATAGAAGATTAAAAGTCCAGCTGAAACCCGACTACGGGTGATGAGGGTGTTTTTGTACGGGTGCAGCATTTTCTCGCTGTTTTAAAGACCCTTGGCCTTGGTCTGTTTTCTGCTCTTTGGTCGGGTTGTTGTCTCTTTGACTTACCCGTTACCATTCTGAATTTTTGGAATCAAAAATACATGATTGCTTAATTATCTTTATATGATTTGAATGTAATAATTGTCCATACCAACACTGTTTTGAAACTAAACCTTGATATGCATCTTTCATCAGTTTGTTTTGTTAACATTGCCATGGATGTGGGAGGGTTGGTTTGCCATAAACCAGGTCCAATCCATCATGTCTTCTTAAAATGTCATGCTTATGATTCGTTTCTATATATATTATGTATATTGCATTGGCATTTGTTTTGTTGCACTTCGGTGTTTCTGTTGTTCCGTCGTTTCCCTCTTATAGCTGATGTGTTTCGCTCGGTTTGAGTTTGTAACCCGTATTTGTTTTTTCTCAATCGATGTATGACTTTTTAAAAGCGGTATACTACTGTTCCCTTTATTCATGTCCAATTTGAATGTTATGGTTATATGCGTCATTCCAGTCTGTTCAATGTCTTGTAGAGTGTGTTCTTATATTGTTTGAGATTTTTTCTTGATTTTAAGCTCTATAAAATGGCAAACAAATCCACGGTACGGGTTAAGAAGCTGAATTTTGCTTTCCACCTTGAAATTGATAGGACTGATTACAAATTACATATACTCGTTCATATATTTACCAGCAATGTACAGTCATGAGAAATTCACTGCTTTAAAATCTTATAATGCCTTAAGGATAATAAGGATAATATTTTCAAAATGTATACCTCAAGGTTGCGGCTGTTTAAAAATGTCATAAACAATTGGAATTTAACAAATGACGTACGTTATATTCATTTTGGGGTACGAACATCTGAATTACCAATCATAGTCCTTTAGTTCTTGAAACAAGTGGTCTTATATTTAAGATATGATGCCTTAATCATTCAAAGCATGATAGTTCCATGTAATAAAGTAAAGTCGAAGTCCCCGCTTAAAGAAAAACTAGAGATTACATCATATTTTGGGTAACTGATGTTGAACTCACGGTTTGAAAGATGACCACGGCTATATTTAATTTGTCGTATAAGTAGAACGAAATGTGGGGGGCACGTGAAATCTTTTTTCATAACTATAAAGCTAAGAAGATGTGGTAAAGTTCTCAACTACCAACCCTCACTGTCTTTTAATCGGTTTAAGTCATCCGACCCTGCATGTCGCGTCAAAGTAGAGAAAATTATTACTATTTAACTAATATTTAAAAAAAAATGATTTAAACATGATCCTGTTATTTTCAGTTATTTTTTTCCCATCTTAACGTTTAATGTGTGCAATGTGCCATTTAGTTGTTTTAATTAAAGTTTCTTTAGATTTTGACATTCATTACAGTTACACGTTTAAAAGGGGGAAAATCAGTTATAAAACGTAAACAAGATTTTTTTCATTTTTATTTTTTGTGGTTCATACTTGAAAATGGGGTATTAAAAGTACTTTATGTTGCATCATGCTGTTATTAATGGTCTCTTTATTTTGTATTCTTTTTCATCAATGAAGTATGTATAATGGTAAATTCAAGTGTCACTACAAATGGCACACATTGAACTCATTTATGAGACTTGCCGCCGTTTCTGGATAGACCCCCGAGTGTCACAAAATCCCATTTATATTATCTATGCATTAAGAATATAATAACTGGTAAAGAACAACAACTACTTTATGGAATCATAAATCATCCAACGATGCTTAACTGTGTAAGTGTTAATTCAACTGGAAAATGGATATTATACACACACATATATTAGCATAATTTGACATTGCGCTATGGCACTCGAACATGATGACGGTTTAATAACTGAAGATAATACACATATGGATGTGTTGAGTTCCCTACATCGCCTTTTAATCATTCATAGAATTAATAATTGAAAAAAGGAAAAGAAAGAAAAACAAAAACTACAAAATTAAACGAAGATGTCATAAAATGAAATTGGATACTTTGTTTTTATCATGCTTTTCAATACTATATGGTCAAATCGCTAAAAATCCCCTTTCTTAATTATGAAAAACTATCATTCTTCGTTTAAAAAAATGTTGTCATGTACATTAGATACACCCGTTGGGCGTAACGTCCTCAATGCATATCTACAACATCATGCAAATAAGTGTAGTTAAACGTATTGTAAAAAATGAGGCAACAGATGCTCAAATCTAGTCTATCTTTTTGGAATAAACCAACCAAGAAAATTTAAAAAGACAACCTAAAATGCAGGCACTTCGAATCGAGCGAGATCGAATACGTTTTAATATGCTTTAAGCCTTTACTGCAAATATTTTTGTAACACACCTTTTATTTATACATATCTATAGGACAACTGGACGCTAAAATATTGAGGCAACAATCGGTAAAATTTCGGATCATAAGACGTTAACGATTTCTTAAGAAATTAGACCGCAAAACACTTGTATACTCTAGGATTTACATTCATTAGAAAGTAGAAACGTTTACAGTGAAAAGTCCAAAGCATAGAAAACATACACCAGTTACCTCATAAATTGTAACGATCGTATGTTTCAATTTGAATTTGTAAGTCTGTAGAAGATTTTGCACCCAATAAATTTGATCTTTGTATATTAATTTCTCTGTGACTCAAACACAATATTTCTTATCAAGCTATGGTGCTCTTTTTGTATTCTTTTGTAACTATTTGTACATCCACTAGAAAGATCAGTGAATCAAACAGACCAATGTCATCAATTTTGACAACATTTCTGAAACAGTTACCTAGACAAAGTACATTAGTTTGTTTGTAAATACAAATAACTACATTCTTCATTTAGAGTGTCCAAACGGAACGAATACTGTCGTTCTTCTATGGGGACACATGACCTAATAGACAACTTTCGAGTTCGATGCATTTCCGTCACAAACTTTAGTTTTTAGTGAACATCAGTCGTGCGTTTAGGGGCGTCGTCACTTCCGTTCCAATGTTTATAGCCAGCGGTTGGAAAACTATAAGGTTTTTTTGCACGAATTATTCGGCAAATTGAATTCTAATAATTGTCTTTCAGCACTCCTGTCATTAGGAAATTGTGATTAGGTATATACAGAACCAATATTATTTCTAGTATATCCTGCGCAATGACGATCATTTGTTATCAAATAGTCCGGTTTTATTTCTCAATAGATTTATGACTTTTAAATAGCGGGAAACTACTGTTGACTTAATTACACTATTAAGTTATATTTTCCGATGTTTTACAAACGCCCCCATCCTTTGGATTATATGGGTCGTATATATTAAAGAGTTTTCTTCGCGGCCGCCTTTTTATCTAATTTTCTTCGTTACTGACTATCAACCACTTGTTGCTCTTTCACGAAATGCTAGACGTGTACTCGTTTACAGCAAGAACTGCTTATCCCAATTAAAAGCTAACTTCTGGTTTTGTTGTGTTAATTTAACTCAACTCTTAGTTTTTTGCACAGTTGTTTGTTTCAATTTTTGTTGCGATTTTGTTTTGACACTTTTTAGTCCAATAGTCAACACTTCGTTGTTGACATGCATATCAATAATGTGGTAATTGTTAAAAAATTTCTGTTTACAAAACTTGAATTTTTCGAAAAAAAAAACTAAGGATTGTCTTATACCAGGCATAAATTACCTTAGCCGTATTTGGTACAACTTTTTAGAATTTTGGGTCATCAATGCTCTTCAACATTGTACTTGTTTGGCTTTATAACTATTTGATATGAGCGTCACTAATGAGTCTTATGTAGACGAAACGCGCGTCTGACGTGCTAAATTATAATCCTGGTAACTTTGATAACTATTCTTTTGAACTAATTTCAAAATGCATCAAACGGAGCTAAACCGTTTTCATAATATGATATGCGGGTCTATGTCATTTAAGAAAGTAACACAACGACACAAATGCTAAAAGGACTTCTAGAGAACAACAGACAGTTTTCATAATGAACAGGAATCTACACAATATGTTAAACTCTTAATCCCCCATATCTTAATAAAAATTGTAAATAACTTTACAAGAATCAATTAAGGCTTGCCTTTAAATTTGAATACTAAAAATAAAGTGACCAGAACAAAAAAGACTAACATATACCGACTCGATTATTTAATATATAGTTCTCCTGAAGTATAATTGCAGTCAACATTATTATCAAACTTTACTTTTGATAACTATTTGACTACTTCAATGAAATGTACTTCGTCTTTACATCGGAAAGCTAAGTTAAAAGGTGAAAGGTAATGTCTTTGGTATTTGTAAATAGTTATCAAAGGTACCTGGATGATAATTTGATACGCCAGACGCGCGTTTCGTCTACATGAGACTCATCAGTGACGCTCAGTTACTTAATTATATATTCATCATCTCCTTTTATTTGTGTTCAAAATATTTGTGTTCTTTTGTGATTTCTAATCAAATTTTTGAAATCAAGCTTCGATGGCTGTAGCTGTGTTTGGTACAATAAGTCTTAGATGTTTTTGGTTTTCCATGCGCTTCAATGTCCTAATTCATTTTTTATGTTTTGTTATTTTGACACGAGTGCCACTAATGAGTATTTGCACCAAAATGATTTAAATAACCTCTACCATACATGCATAATATAGGCCCAAAATGATACATACATA
Organism: Mytilus galloprovincialis; assembly: GCF_965363235.1. Classification (NCBI taxonomy): domain Eukaryota; kingdom Metazoa; phylum Mollusca; class Bivalvia; order Mytilida; family Mytilidae; genus Mytilus; species Mytilus galloprovincialis. The sequence continues at coordinate 4,771,531 of NC_134847.1, forward strand.
TTGAAAACATTTCACTTCCAATTATCAAACACTTGTATATATAAACTAAATTATATTTCATCAAATATAATCTGTAATTCAGATTCACGAAATGTGTTGTTAAGTTAGTTTAACAAAGGTATTAAACATCACTACTTATCGTTTGACTTCAAACAAAAAAGCATCTTTTTTTGTATTTGCAACCAACAGTTGATTAGTAAATTTATTATAGTGTAGAACCGTAGGAAAATGCAGTCCATCTTCTCGTGATAGAAGTTTTCTATGGCATTGTCCATCAGGAGATATGACGACCACTGTATTAGAACTATATCCAACTACAAACACGTAACCATCATTGTCTACAGCGATACCGTATGGATGAAGTAGAACGGTGGTATCCATGAACGTCCACAGTATGTTACCATGGTAATCACAGCAGGTAACCATGTCATTATTACAGTGTGTGAAGAACAGTTTGTCACCTAATGTTGCAACATAAGCTAAGCCTGGAAGTTTTTCATTGATAAGATTGGTAATGGATTCATCATTTAAATCGATCATCTGTAGTCCTTTCTCCCTGGCACAGTAGACCAAATGTTTATATGAATATACTATTCCACCAATGGATGACTTTGTGTCAATAGTTTTCTTCACTTTGTTATTTTGCCATCCTTGTATTGATAAGTTTCAGTGATGTCAGAGTAACCTTGTCGATATTTCTAGCTGGAAGAGCTACCATAATCTGTGCTTGTCTGTTCTTCCGTTTCTGCATGGACAAATCACAAAGTTGAGAATTAACATTAATTTCTCCAAAATTGTTACTGCTGGCTGTGATTTGCCGTAAAGACTTGCTGATTTGGAATGAAATATCGACTTGATTCGTGGTGTCAGTTTTGATAATCGATTGAATAAATTGTTCTTCAACTACAATATCTTTTTCGATTTGTTTCAAGGCCAAAAAGGTTTGAAGTTCGTTTGCATGCTGTTTGAAAATAGCGATGTTTGCTTGGAATTCTGTCATCTCTTTTTCCTTCTGTTTTAGAGCAGTCAACAACTTCTTTATTTTACTGCTTTCTTTTTGTTCATTTGCCATTAGTTCCTTCATCATATTGTTCTGAAGTTTATCAATCTGATTATTGATCTTGGTCCTGGTTTGTTTTATTTCTTCTTCAATTTTTCTTTGTTTCTTTTTTAGAGAAGTTAGATTGTCTGTCCTATTAGTTATGATTCTATTTATATTATCGACAACTTCCAGCAGGGTTTCTTCGATTTCAGAAAATGCATTTGAAGTTTTAACGTTTTTCGTGAGTTCATTGATGTCGGTTAAACCTTTACAGTCGTTGTGGAACCTCACACATATCTTACAGCATGGACAGTCATGTATTCTACAGAAAAGCTCGTATTTCTCATTATGTATTTTGTAGACTTGGGCGATTTGTAGAACATCGAACGGCAACTTCTTGTATTCGACGACGGAAACGCTTGGAACTGATGTGATGTTCTTTAAAATCTCCGCATAACCCTACATCACATTCAGAACACAAGAATAAGTCTTGTTTGGATATCTGACGATTATCACAAACATCAAAAAGACTCCAATTACTGGACATGATCCTGAAAAATACATGTATATAAAAGAGATGACATATACATACATTATTCTTTATAACCATCTGCTGTTGATTGAATAAGGAAATAAATAGTTTTATGGTTTTTACTTCACGTCCTGTGCAAAATGTTTCATCAATTATCAGAACGAAAACAAAAAAACTTTGACAGATCGAAGACTCGTTGTTCGCTTGCATAAATTTTTTAAAAACATTAGAGGATAGTCGATACTGAATATTTTGATATATGGAAGTATTAGATGTAAAAAAAATTACAGAAACTCTAAAATAACTTATAATCAATAAAATACTCAAATTATATATTTATTAATTAGGTATGCAAATTGTTTGTGATAGTTCAGGGATTTGGGAATTTAAACTGCTGTGGAATCATTTATTTTCGTAGGTACCAATTTTTGTGGTTTTAGGAAAACTTTATCTTCGCAAAGTCTGCATACATTCCTTTAGAAAATTTGCAATTCGTTGAATTTTTAAAGTCGTTGTTCCCTCTTACCCACGATATCCACAAAAATTGTTATCCAAAGAATATTAATGAATTCACAGTGTTTGATAGTAGTAGTGTAGTGAAAACTAATATTTTTTTGTATAATTCTGTAGTTTCATCATCGAGTTCATATGTCGTTTAAGGAAAGATATCCTTACCAATCGCAAGACAATTGAGCATTCAAAAAATGGCAGGGGGATCGAAGTGACTTACCTTACAGATCATATAATTTATTAGAATATATGTGTTTTTGAGTAGGGATCTCGATCATTATAAAGTTTGATATGCTCAAGTGGAGGGGATGGGGATTTTCCCGATTTATTGAATTAAATTAATCTTGATAAGACGAAATAAGAAAATATATTGCATAGGGTAAGTATCTGAGCTATTTACAAGATATTTCAAGACGCTCTAAATTTAAAGAGTCTATGTTTGACCGATTAAAAACAAGACAAAACAATGTTTAAGATACATTCTTACAGTGTAATGAGATGGGGACGGAGATGACCCCTGGGTCATACCAAATATTTCACAAAAAAATTTGCGTGTACAACATTTTCCATTTATCGCGTTCTTCCAATCTTACCAACTATAGTGTTTTGGAAAATAAAGTTCAAGGTTAAAGAAAAAATTCTTAAATGCCCATTGACTTTTTCTTAAGTATGATGTATGATCATTACAGGAGACCCCCTATTCTGATTAAATGATCCAAATCGTTTCAAAATTGATTTGTAAAAAAATTTGTTGGTCTGATGCACCAAAAACCCAGTTAAGGAGAGATGAAGGCCTAAACACACATTTTTCACACTACAATATTTGTGTGGCAGAAGGATGTTTTTCAACTTCGTACATTATTTGGCCTTTTTAACTTTTTTGGATTCGAACGTCACTGAGTCTTTTGTAGACGAAACGCGCGTCTGGCGTTAATACAAAATTTAATTCTGGTATTTATGATGAGTTTATTCAGTGGCTGAGTTCTGTCAAAGATGTTTTGTTTTTGTTTTGAAATATCTCGATTTTGGAATTATTTTGTTATAGAAGTATCTCCAGTAGTAAAAACTGCTGTTTTGACATAAATTATAGCTCTTCGTCTTTTTAATAAGCTTAGCATTTTCTATTATTTTTTACTCGGTCATCACTAAAGAGACATTTATTGTCGAAATGCATCTGGTGCCAAAAAATGATGACATTAATGTTATTATAATTGATATGATCATTATAAAAAATTAGACTGTTTACAAAACTTAAATTTTATCAAAATTATAAGGATTTTCTACCACAAGAAAAGATAACCCAAGTTAAGTTGTTAAAACCTTTCAAAATTTTGGGTTCTCATGCAATGCTCTATAATTTCGTACTTCATTTGATGTCTTTTTTTATATTCAAGACAACACGTCTCACGTACAAAATTTGTAGGCCTGATATCTGTAGTGAGCTTAGTTTACGGTATTGGCCTTACTAACTGATAAATTCTGTCATCGTTTCTAGTTGTTCAAATCTTTGACATTTGGTCTTTAGGTTAATATTTGTCTCAAAGTCAGTCTTACCTTATTTTCAAATTACATAATTGTTGTTATATACATCGGTTGGCAAATCCGATTAAAAAATTAAGGGGATAGAAACAGAAATGATCTTAAATAACCTGGTTTAATAAAAGCACAACATAAGATTGGTTTCAATCAGTTTTTCGGGTACCACCCCCTAATCTCTTAGAGCCCTCTTTCCCTATCATTTTCATATGTTGTAAAAAGTATTACAAACACAAGAAAATCATATTCAGCTTGAACAGAAGATACAAAACAACAGATAATTAAAAAAAAAAACCTTAAAGAGCAAACTCTAAATAAGTGAAAATGGGTGGTCATGAGCGATGGTAGGGAGGGTTGGTTGCAGTATCATAGTACTGAGAAACAACGAACAAATACAAACATGTTCTGTTGGATAGGCGAAGAAGGTTTTTAAAAGGGCACGGACAACAGATGCCAGAAACGAAAGATGCAACATGAAATGAAAATACTTTCAGATTGTCTTTCTGCCTTATTTATCTTATAGTTAAGAATATACAAGGTATTTTCGCTTGAACACTAATAAACTATTATCCTTGTGCACGTTTCGAACATTAACCACATGTATGTTTGGTTAGATTTTTCATATGCTGTATACTCAGTTTCTTTCCGGATTTCAACCCTTCAAAAAAACAACATTCCCTTCGTATTTTGTTCCTTATTGAATGATAATCTGATTGGTAATTAAACCTCATCTCATTAAATTTATTTTAAAGCATAAAAGGAAATCCTGGGAAAAGAAATAGGTCCGGTAAGGGCCGATTTTGGCCTCAAATTTTAGGTTCATCTAACGAAATATTTTGAACACTTTTTAAACACTTAAGTGTCTATTTAAATTGATTCAATTACTTTATGTGAAAGATATTAACTGATTAAGTCATTAAAAACGCTCCGATTCAAGCTTAAATATGAAAAATCTATCAAATATGCAAAAAATCGTCACTTTTCAAATGTTTTTTGTCAAAAATGAAAGTGGCCGCATCCGTGTTCATCATCATCCTTTATATATGTTATGTATTATCATCAAATACAACTTATATTTCAATATTATTAATGAACACGAATGCGGTCACTTTCATTTAAGACGGGAACCGTCTAAAATTTAACTAAAATGCTAAAATTGTGAAGATTTCAGTAATTTAGCATGACTTAATGATGTTAGTACCCGATATATGTGCTTTGTATTGTCAAAAACAGCCCATATTTGTGTAGCAGAAGCATTCCACTTTCCAATAAATAGCTAAAAGTTTACATTTTCACAATTTTGTAAAACTGTTATATTTTGGGGCCAAAAAGGGGTCTTACTGAACCTACTTCTTTAAGGAAACAAACATAAGGCCAAACCAAAAAGTATGTGTGTTTACTGTCACATGCTGGAAAAAACAGGGACGGTAGGTAAGGATTTTTTTTTACATTGAGTCCATTGGAGCAACATTGTGACTTTTACAGTGCTTAAGCAAAACTGGCCAAAAAAACTTTAGGGTAGTGGATAAAAATTAGGATAGGTAGGGGTACAGTAAACACACATACTTTTTTCTTGGCCTTAGATGGAAAAAACACTCGGGGTAGATTTAGTTGTAAGTATAATTAAACATATAACATGTTTAAGCACATATGTACGAAACGAAAGTAAAAAAAATCAAAAAGTATATCAACAAACTTTACATTTTAAAAAGTGTGGGCATTTCTTTTTAGATCATACGTGAGTTGGATGAGTGTGAATTGTGACTGTATTATACACAAAATCAATTAAACAAGTTGCATACCTGAGTACGCCTTACACAAGAGAACATTTCTTTGGAAAAGGAAGTTATACCTTCTATACATAGATTGTCACATGATTTAAATCTTTCAAATCAGAAGATATAATGTTTTGAATTTTCATGAGATTTGTTGTTGGTCTCAACGTAAGATTAAGGATCAGATGTACAGCTGGTTTATTTAAACTTTCATCTCAACTTATAGATTATATAGATTATGTATTCTAATTGTCAAACTATGTCCACATTCATAAATATTTTTCATATATCACATATCCAATATGTTTTTGAAGATAAATTTATTAAATACCTTTCATTTAAAAAAGTCTAAAATATAATGACAGCTGACCAATTTTTACGAATGATGAAAATAATTTCTATAGTAAATGTTGTTAATTTCTGTAGTATTTTAATAATTTAACTTAATGTATTATTGTTATTATCTTGCCGGTATAAATAGACAATAACTGTTTAGTGTCTTTAAATATCAGCTGTATTTGTACGAGGCTAGGAAACAAGGTGTATGCGAGCTTTTGGCTTTTTGGTACTCTCGTGTTGACTTTTCATTAAACAGTTCGTGACTAATTTATTTAATGAGGCACATATCTCGTAATTGTCAACCATGTTGTGACGACTTAAAATTGCTAAGGCATATGGGAGCAATCATATAACTTTTAAAGGGCATATGTTTTTTTTTGTCGCGCAAAGTTTATTTCTTCATTTGTCAACCCTTTAAAATCAATTTCAGAATTGTAAACTAGTTACCATGTTCTTACAACAACTCGTCGTCCAAACATGGGAAATGATTTATAGTTTGGGTTATTTTCTCATTTTATATTCTATTTGATTATAGCATATACAGTTTTCATCATTTAGAAAAATAATCATAATAAAGATATCTTTAATTCAACGTAAACGATCTCGGGAGTTTTTATATGTTTCAGTAACTGAAAGTGATTTTCAAACCTCTAAAATATCCACTGGTGTTTGTTAATACTTTGCAATTTTACTGCAATCAAACAGATTCAAATGACTTGAAACATTTTGTCAAAGAATAGTTTGCCATACTGTCTGAAGTATTCTGATTTTTAGTGGTAGTACGAAGCAGTTTTTTAGTCTGTCGTATACCCAATGAAAATATGAAGGGGATATGGAGTAAATGTACATGAGACAAAATTAATATTAATACATGGTAAAACCCAAATATAGAACGTTTTTATTGTTGTCCTTCATCTTCAAGTCACCATGAGTCATTCAACAATGATTAATATTTCTCATAACTGGTAGTAATTCAAGTTGACCCTTCGCATTGGTTTGAGCAGAATTTATGGTTAGATATCATGCAAAGCTACATTCCTATTTTTATGACTGTTTGTTGGTACTTTTAAATTTCACTAAAAGCGATTAATAATGAGAACATGTCTAGAATTTCTCAACCTTTAAGCAACTGGACGTTAAGCAACTAACAATCAATCAATCTCAACCTTAACTGAGAGGAATAATTTTGAAATTTGAAATTTTAAGATTGTTATATCTTTTGTCAAATGAAGTTAGGGAAGGGATTTAGTGTTTCATCTGTCCAGCATAAAGCTATAGTATATCTATCTTGTTTAATAAAATTGAGAATGGAAATGGGGAATGTGTCAAAGCGACAACAACCCGACCATAGAATAGACAACAGCTGAAGGCCACCAATGGGTCTTCAATGTAGCGAGAAACTCCCGCACCTGGAGGCGTCCTTCAGCTGGCCCCTAAACAAATATGTATACTAGTTCAGTGATAATGGACGTCATAAACATATTTATTTTTAACGGGTTAGAAAACAAGTTATTGCAACCTATATTAATCCCTTTCAACTTTGTGGGTGCGGGTGCTTCAAACCAGTTCGCACTGGAAAGATGAAAAAGAGAAAAGATCTTTTTTATTATAAACTTTCCTTCGCCAATAGAGGTCTCGATGGCGTCAACTTAGGCATAATCCTTCATCATAAATTAGTTTAGTAAAAAATACCTCCTTATTTCAAAGATAAGTCTGTACCAATAATTTCTTATACCTATACCAAACCAATTGCAACTAAAATTTTCAATTACAAACACGTTTTGCAGGATCTGAATATTGACGACTTCAAATATAAACCTCTTGATTGCACCTGTACTGGTTCCAAATTCACATATCACCCTGCTGGCCACATTATAACCGGAGACCTCAATATCGTTAATAACACTTCCCTACGAAATTTGTTATTCAAAGGTCCGAAATATCGTGAGCCTAATTCCATCAATTGGAAATACAACTTCAAAATACTGATGGATTCAGTCGAGGATTATGCAAGGCAATGGGCTAAACTCAAAAGGAGACGTAAATACTCTTTTCAAATCCGAATTAAAAAACTTAATGGTCTATCAGTACCCATGCTACGTCAATTTTTAAAGACACAAATGTTGCAAAACACTTGTCCTACCTCCATGACAAATATGTTGTTGTCCTCGCAGATAAACCACCAAACCATATCGTTTTTGTGTGTAAATATCATTACTTAAATTGCTTGATAAATGAAGAAGGTATTGACAATTCACTTGGAAACTCAACATATACCCTCACGACGCTTACCAAAGAGGAAATCCTGAATAAGTATAGGTCTATTCTGTGCTCCTTTGGAATTTCAACCAAAGATGTAGAATTGGATCTTCCATCACTGTACTGGATACCTAAACTACATAAGTGCCCTTACAAACAATGGTATATTGCTGGGTCTTCCAAGTGCTCCATGAAACCTCTTTCTAAATTATTAACATCTATTTATCAGCAATCAAAGCCGGGCTCCAAAGTTATTGTGAAACTGCATTTTCTAGAGGTTGCGTGAATCAGATGTGCATGGATACTAAATAGTTCCAAAGATCTTTAAGTGTACATACAATCTAAGATTCTCTTATCTTGCAATAGTACTAAAACATTTGACTTTTCTACACTTTACACAAGTATTTCCCATTCCAAACTAAAAGACAAATTGAAAGAGTTGGTATTACTTTGTTTCATTTAAAAGAATGGCGAACGCAGATAAAAATATCTTGTCTTGGGGAGGGATAAATCCTACTTTGTAAAGAATCACTCTGATTCAAACAAAAAATTCTCTGAAACTGACATTATCAAGATGCTTGATTTCTTGTTTGACAACATATTTGTGTTAGAGGACGTGTTTTTCAACAGAGTGTCGGAATTCCAATGGAGATCAATTGTGGCCATCTTCCTGTCGACTTGTTTCTTTATTATTATGAGGCTGCCGTCATACAGGAACTTCTTAGAAGAAAGATAAGAAGTTAGCAATATCCTTTACCTTTACGTTCCGCTATACAGATGATGTTCTCTCACTAAATAATACAAAATTTGGTGACTATGTAGAACGAATCTATCCCATCGAACTAGAGATAAAGTATACTACAGATACAGCCAAGTCTGCCTCATATCTTGACATACATCTACAAATTGACAATGAGGGTCGGTTGAAAACAAAACTTTACGACGAAAGAGGTGATTTCATCTTCCCAATTGTGAACATTCCATTTCTATATAGCAACATTCATGCAGCGCCTGTATAAAGAGTATATATCTCCCAATTGATACGATATGCCCGGGCTTGTATTTCCTATCTTGATTTTCTTGATAGAGGACTGATACTCACAAGGAAGCTATTAAACCAAGAGTTCAAAATAGCGAAGTTGAAATCATCCCTTCGTTAATTTTACGGACGCCATCACGAGTTGGTTGACCGTTATGGAATAACCGTTTCACAGATGATATCGGATATGTTCCTTATGTCGTAACTACAATACCCTTCCCTTTTCACGAATGAGACCTACCGAATTAGACTATTTACCGGATTGTAATTACATGAGCAACACGACGTGTGCCACATGTGGGTCAGGATCTGCTTATCTGAGATCACCCCTAGGTTTTTGTGTGGTTCGTGTTGCTTAGTCTTTAGTTTTCTATGGTGTTTCTTTTGTACTATTATTTGTCTGTTTGTTTTTATATTTTTAGCCATGGCATTGTCAGTTTGCTTCTATCTATGAGTTTGACTATCCCTCTGGAATCTTTCATCCCTCTTTTATCGTCCACTTCTGACGGACTATCACATCGTTTCTCAAGACCTCACTCGCAAAAGGTGTCAATGGAGAGCCGGAACGGGAATCGAACCAGGAACCTTTGTGTTAGTAGTGCATCACTAACCACTACACCACGAATCTGTCTGTGTTATACTTCTAGGTAATGCAATTTTGTTCATGGGTGCGTGTTGAATAATCAAGGGGTCCTGATAAAAATAAGGTAACCTTGACCTAAATTTCACATATGAGTGACTGATTAAAGTTTGCGTTAGAGTCCTTATCTCAGATACAACTCGTGGAGAAATATTGTTTTATCAGTAGATGCGTCTGTAATAGTCAGAATCGAGCGTCCTAAAAATATGTCATCTTTACATTTATTCATTGATGGGGATATGAGGCGAAAGGCTGCGTTTAAGTTCATATCTGAGATGAGGAATACAAATATTTTGTCAGTAGATGCAACTTTGATAGTCATGAGTTTCAAAATCAAGTCTTGAAAATGAATTAGATGATATTTCATTTCGTCAACTGCACTTAAAAGATATTCTATTTCATCAACTGCACAATTAATTTATATCTTATAGCATTGTCATAACTAATTTGATTGGACCAGTTATGTCAATTAGGAATTAAAGTCAACTCAATATAAAGATTGTGTATATAATATTTTGCACTTTTTTTTACACTAAAAACCTCACTATTTCCGGCCCAAAAATTTGGTGCGTGCAACAATGAACTCTCTTGTTACAAAATAGTGGTAAGTATTTACATCTTTCATCTTTGAAGCAATTGCATGACATGCTATAATTGTATTCATCACTAATGCCAGCTGAGACGCAAAGATCTTGGGATGTTGCGCCACCTTCCTGACTCAATGGGCAAACAGTTATTCCCACATCTAAATTTACATAAGATTATTGATAAATTAAATGGTAGTACTAAGAAATAGTGTTCAAATTTAAAAACATTTTTGTACAATCTATAACACGGCCGTTTGCAAATTGTTCATTTCTGTTGACCATTCTTGAATGAACTGATCTCTTAATATTTGCTGAACACTCAATACAACCTAACGTCTCTGAATAAGTTGTGTCTTTGCCATATATTTGACATTCCACAGTCACCAAAAATTTCTTTATATATCCATTTACTATCATAACCATAGTTATTAAGATTTACATATGACAGCTTATATATATAATAAACATGACATTTTGCTCTCTTTTCCTTATTGTAAGCGACACCAGAAACTAATCATACGTGACTTGACAGTAACTGAAATCGGGTATCTTCCCAATTCCCCATAGATTATGAATCGGGGGTTGAATGATTTATTAATATTTCTTTAATTGTCAGCACAATGTTTTATAATTTTGATATTTGACGTCACAATTATGCAGTTTATTATTTAATGAAGGGATTTTTAATCATAATGGAACTTTTATAATTTGTGTCGTAAACATTAGATGACAAAAATGGATGTGAATGTAGAATATTTTAAAAGTGAAAAAAAAAATTGTTTATTCATAGTCAAAATTAATAAATTCATGTAAATGTGTATTTGAATTTTTTAGGTAAACTAAACAGAAATATTAAACATCACTACTTATCAGTTAACGTCAAACAAAATCGCTTTAAATTTGCGATTAGCAACCAACAGTTTATTTGTAGATGTGTCATAATGCAGAACTCGTGGGTATTCCAGTCCGTCTTTACTTGATAAAAGTTGTCTGGACCGTTTTCCGTCAGGAGAGATGACCACAACATTGCAAGTATGGTATCCAACTACAAACACGTAACCATCATTATCTACAGATATACCAATCGGAAATTTCAGAACACTAGCATCACAGAAAGTCCACAGTATGTTACCATGGTAATCACAACAGGTAACACTGTCAGTTTCATTGTTTGTGTAGAATAGTTTGTCTGCGAAAGTTGTAACGTACGCAAATTCCGAAAGTTTGTTATTAGCAATAGGTTTATTTGATTCATCTCTAAGATTAATCATCCGTAGTCCTTCTGGTCCGGCACAATAGATTAAGTTCCCATCTTTGAATGCTATTCCACCGTTAAAAGACTCCATATAAATTGTTTTCTTCAGCTTCTTATTGTTTGTGTCGATTATATGTATCTTGCCTCTACAGCCTGATGAAACAGCAATAGAATCATCACCAATTGAAACCACGTCAAAAGTATCACCGATCTTAATTATTTTGAAATCTTCTGACCCATCAGATTTGCATACTCTAATTAAGGATGGTTGAAAACTGGAGAAAACCATCCTTCCACCATGGAGCAAAAACAACCTCGGACATTTGAAAGCCCATTATCAATACACTTATTTAACGTCGGGGTCAGGGTATCCATATTTCTAGTTGGAAGAGCTGCCGTAAACTGGGCTTGCTTCTGCTTCCGCTTCTGGATCGATAAATGACAAAAATCAAACGAAACATGAATTTCTCCAAACTGTTGAACACTGGCTGTGATTTGCTGTAACGATTTGCTAATTTGGCATGAAATGTCAACATGTTTTAAAGTGTCAGTGTCCACAATCGATTGGATATATTTTTCTTTGACTGCAATATCTTTTTCGATATGCTTCATGGCCAAATATGACTCAAGTTCGCATGCATGCTGTTTTATATAAGCCAAGTTAGCTTGAAATTCTGTGATCTTCTTTTCATTCTTTTTTAAAGCAATCAACAACTTTTTATTTTTTCTGCTTTCTTTTTGTTCAGTTACCACTAATTCTTTTGTCATATCTACCTGGAGTTTATCAAGGTGATTATTTATCTTTGTCCTGGTTTGTTTTATTACTTCTTCTATTCGTCTTTTCTTCTCTTTAATCAAGGCTTGATTTTCTTTCCGGTTGGCAATGATTATATTTATATTCTCGACGACTTCAATCAAGGTTTGTTCGATTTCATAACAGGCGTTTGAGGTTTTGACGTTTTTTATAATATCATTGATGTCGGTTAAACCTTTACAATCGGTGTGAAATTTCACACATTTCTTGCAGCACGGACAATCGTGTTTACTACAAAACAGCTCGTATTTTTCATTATGGTTTTTACAGAATTGAGCGATATGCAGAACTTCGGACGTATTCTTATATTCGGCGATCAAAACGATGTCATGGTTTCTTGTTGCTTCAGCAATACTGTGACGCTCTCTACAATCTCCACATAACCCATCATCACATTCGGAACACCAGACTTCTGATGGTTTTGATATCCCACTATTGTCACAGGCACCACAAAGGTTCCAGTTATTTGCCATAACCCTGCAACATATATTAAATAAAGATATATCTTATAAATCTGAAAACTATTATGAAACATGTTGTTTTTTTCTTTTCTATTGATAGATAAGCTTTTCTTTACTTAATAACTTCTCCTGGCAAATATGCCGTGCATATTCAGGACGAGAAATAATAACTAAAATGCACCAAAACCTGTACGTGTCGGTATGCATAGATTTTTTTTTAATGGAGTATTGTCTATGCTAAATATTTAGTTTGAAAAACGAAATGGAAGATGCAGACTGAAATATTTTTGAAAACCATTCCATATTAAACGAAAGGGTCTTTAAAGGTTTGGAAACAGTCAACAGAAAAATTCAAGGATTAGGTATACAAATTTGTGGTCGTTGATAATACAAATTTTAAATCTTTTGGTTTATCCAGGAAAAATTATAAACAAAATCCAGATGAAATTCAATATCAAGTATACCAACAGCTTACAGTGATCTGTGTCGATAATGCAAGTAAGAACCGATTATATAAATTTAATACTAGCTTCTTGTATTTATTAAAAAAATCACTACAGTACTTTCAAAAGTATCTTCGTAATGTGTGCCATCTTTCTATGCATTTTTTCAAGAATAGAGGTTGATGACAATTCAAGAAGGGCTGACTACATCAAATACAAACAGTTTTGACTCTATATATCAGAACAGAATAATACTTTTTGTGCAACCCTTTGAATAATTTATAGAATTGTAAAGTGAATGGGTCAGGATGAAGGGCTAACACAAAATTAGCATTCACACGGATAAAATATTGATCCTTCACTAAGTTGCTGCAAGAGTACTTTAAAGTTCATGCCACAAATCAATGCATTTATCCGATTACAATCGGACATTGTAGTGAAAAGTAAAATCACAAAAATACTTCGAGGAAAATTCAAAACGGAAACTCCCTAATCAAATGGCAAAATCAAATGATAAAACACATCAAACGAATGGACAACAACTGTCATATTCTTGATTTGGTACAGGCGTTTTCAAATGTAGAAATTGGTGAATTGAACCTGGTGTCATAGCACTAAACCTCGTGTACGTGGTCGTATCAAACTCCATTATATTGACATCGATGTGTGAACAAAGTGTCACAAATAGGGGAACAACAATACGAACCCAACCAAAAACTGGGGGTGATTTCAGGTGCTCCGGAAGAGAATCTGATATCCTAGACAGCCACGTGCAGGCTCCTGACATTGGGCAGACACAGGCTGTGTTATACTCATTTGTGAGAGCTCTCAACCCTTCCCTTACCTGAGATAGTGGGGTTACAGAACATTTAAATAATAAAATGTTAAATTCAGTTGCCAATTTATCGGATGTTTAGAGAATATTGTTCTCACTAACAGCAGATCCAGTTATCTGAAAGATTAGTTATGTGTATGTAATATGTGTTTGTCTTTCTTTCTTCTTACATTACCTACTTTTTTACATCAATGGTACAAAACAAAAGTTGATAGAAAGTAAGATAAGAATGTACACAAAATCTACAGATCAATGTTAGTGTGTGAATGTGTGTTTATCATGTTGGTAAGTGAGTGGGTTTGTTTCTAAAATGCATTATGCAGAGAACAAATGATATATGTTGCATACCTTATTAGGCCTTATACGTAGGACATTTCTTTGGAAAAGGAAGGTCAATGATCATATGATTTGAATATTATCAAGTCAGGGGAGATAAATCTCTGCGTAATATAAGCTTTTTATGTTTCATTGAAGAATTGTGAGGTGGTCTCAAACTACGAGTGAGATCAAGACGTGCAGCTGGTACTTCAAAACAACTTCATTATTAATCATATTGAAGTTTTGTGTATTACATGTGTCTAACCCCATAAATATGTATATGCGGTGCAAAATCAAATTAATTCATTAATATATACATTTTTCACTTATCACATTTACAATCTGTGATATTTTAATCAGATTTAAATAGGTAAATAGAAGTTTTATTATATAGATAAAGTTATTAATTAGTATATCATAGTTATCGATATCCTTCTTTCTCTCAAGCAATTTATAACTATTGAACAGCGGTTTACTACTGTTGCCTTCATTAGAAATGTCTAAAACACAAGTTGTAGAGAACAATATTTAACAATGATGAAAATGTAGGACACATTGCAAATCAATTACTAGTACTACCACTGATACCTTGATATAGCTGGCACACAGATTGACCCATATCAGCGACGCTTATACTGTCATTTATAGGAATCGGTAGATACCCGGTTCCATCCACCTATGATTCGTCGGCTAAGGCTTCGTTAGTTGTATTTTTATACTTCAATATTCACGGTTAAAGAGACCAGATGCTTACTGGACAATATCAGTAACGTATATTTTTTGCTGAATATTCAGACAAAAAGTTATTGACTTGCAGCAAAAACTAAAATCACAAAATAATTAAAACAAAATCCAATTGAAAATCAAAAGTCCAAACACAGTATGTGTGAGTTAGTGGTCTAGTGGTTAAGACCGATGGATACAGTGTTGAAGGTCCCGAGTTCGATTCTCACTCGGGGTGCTAAAAATATCAGTACATCAGAAGGGTAATTTTCACCCTCTCACACACATCTCTGGTACCCAGACCGGAGTTTAAACTAGAATGGGTACTTTGGGGGCCTCGGTTGGTCAAAGTTGTTCCCTACTAGGGAACAACGGCTACTTGACCAGGAGATCAATCTTCCGATATCTCTCTGGTTTGTCTGTTTCCACCGAGTGGCCCGGTGGTTCTCTCCGAGTACTTCGGCTTCCTCCACCATAATAACAGGCTTTCCGGTGTCGTAGCACTCCCTTGGTGTTGGGTGGGGATTGAGTTGTCCTTGTAAAAATAATTGTCGTACAAATATACGTTAGTGACACATCTCCATTAATCCCGATAGGGAGTGTACATGGATGCTACTGTACCCTCGCAACTTTCGAGGGGTTCTTCGGATATCAGAGGCATTTACCAGTACATACATACATACACATCAACCACATCAAATTAATGGACAACAACTGTCATATTCCTGTCTTGGTACCGGCATTTTCTTATGTAGAAAATGGTGGATTAAACCTGGTTGTATGGCTAGATAAACCTCTCATTTGTATGACAGTCGTGTAAAATTCAATTATATTGACAACGATGTGTGAACAAAACAAAAGTGCACAAACATGTATTGTGTATTTCTAATCAAGCATACAAAGATTTACTATACAAATGAGTGTTTTCTGCAGATCTGAAGAAAACAACTTTAGGCAAATTAATATTCCTCCTGCGGGGTTAATGCAAACTTGCAGGATCTACACAATATTACAATACATCAATATCATTAGTGTCTGCATATAGATTCTTTGTTCAACTTGAATTACACACCAAATCTGAAAAAGATATAGGTCACGTACGGACATTCATTTTTAATATGTAAAAAGTAAAATAACAAAAATACCGAACTCCAAAGAAATTCAAAACGGGAAGTCTTTATTAAATGGAAAATCAAATGCTCAAACCCATTTCAGTGACGCTTATACCACTATATATAGGAATCGGAAGAGAAATATTCCCATCCCACCCATGATTGGTCGGCTAAGACTTTGTTAGTTGTATTTGTATGACGTAACGTGCAAATATTTGCTGTAAATCTGCAGCAAATAGGAATTGTACATTTGTTGTAAGCGGAAATTTATTATGGAAATGAATGTTTTCTGCAGATCTGCGGCGAACAATTTTAGGAAAATGAATCTTTCTCTTGTTGGGTTGATCTTCACAATTATACAATATTACAACACATCAATGTCATTGGTGTCTGAACTTTAATATATAATTTGTTCAAATCATACAACAAACCTAAAATAGCTAGGTCAAATACGGACATTCAAATACATTTCATTTTTCAAAATTATGTAAAAAGTAAAATAACTAGAATACTGAACTCCAAAAAATTCAAAAGTTAATGGAAAGTCCTTTATCAAATGGCTAAATCAAATGCTCAAATTAATCACACGATTTAAAAACAACTATCATATACTTGACTTGGTATAGAAATTTCCTCATGTAAAAATGGTGGATTAAACTTTTAATTCAAACATCAATCTAAGATATAATAAGAATAACTTTGAATTAGGAATGTTAAATGAGACTGTGTGTTGACAAATACAGAACAAGATATTAAAAAAAATGCATTTATAGTATTAAGTATTTATTACAGAATTGGACTTTTTTTAAAACATTATATATTTTTTAAATTCCAAAAGATTTAAAAATTGTTAAAAAAAATCTATTTATTAGTTACGATTTTATCTACCAAATCTTCAGTTATTTATGAAAGTCACTAAAACATGACTTCATAAAATTGTAAAAAGTATGAATTATTTGTTTTTGTAAACGATTTAAACAAATTATTACCGGGTAGTGATAATTGTTCCGTTTTTTCATGGGTGTAGTAATATACTTTTTTATACTAAACAATTACTTTCTTTAAGGCAATTTCGCGTTTTCGCCTTTTCGAATTCGTCATCCATATTCTATAGGGCGAAAACGCAAAATCGCGAAGTCGAAAACGCGAAAAGGCTCGTTGCACGAGTCATGATATTTGATAGTTAACCCTTTATGATTTACATCTATAAAGTAAACCTAACGAAATTTTTAAGATTTGAACGTGGTCACATTGTTGAAAAGTGGACGAACATTTTTGGAGTTTTACTTGATCAAAAGTACTAGTAAATAGTCGTTAAATTATCACATTTAAAACTAATTACTAGTAGTCGAACATAAACAGACAACACAAATAATTCAACAAAAAAGACTCCATAAAAATTAAAAGTTGAACAACACGAACCCCATTTCAACCATGAGATGATTTTACAAAGTGCAAGTAAAAAGACTTCAAAAAGGGGCTAGTAGACAAGACCATTTTACTTTGACCATGATGTTAGATTAAGGCACAGCGAGTTAAGTAGAACCAAATTACAAATTGAGCTGCATATAAAAATATGTTGAAAAAAACAAAACATCAAGGTAATTAAATATTGTTTATTACAATTGCAGATGCACAGTTTCTTGTACTCTTTGTCATCTCATTTATTTCAAATTATACATACGACCGAACGTGGCTTGTGCGTAAAAACCTCACGAGCGCATGACGTGAAGACCTGCACGTGCTAAACATATTAACCTCTCAATAGTAGCTTTTGTTTAATACATAACTTTGGTAATAATGAACATTTAATTAATACATATTTCACACCAGAACAGCTTAGTATTTCACGCCACATGACAATACTCATCTTTGTTTTGTTTTTTTCATTGTTTGAAGCGGTCGATGTTTTTTTCATTGTTTGAAGCGGTCTGTCAGTTGTGTATGGTGATGAGACAAGTTTCTTGTTTACTGTTATCTATAGAATCCCTCTATTAACATTCCAGACCCTATCTATTCTTAATTTTTTGAAACATGTGTTTGTCAAATTAGCGTAGTTGTAATTGTTTTCTAAGAGTGTTAACACTTGCTGCGCTTCCAAAAACCAAGTGATAACCAAAGGTAAATCTGTTCTTAATGTTCAACATATGATTTACTTGTTTTTATTGTGTCGTTTTAAAAAGAACAATGGTTTTGGATTCTGTTTGCAATATGTCTTTCTTAACATTATAATGCGAAAATTATTCTTAGAAGAATATTGAAAATTAATATCGTTTGGTTTCCTTTTATTGATACAAAAATCACGAAGATTATATATATATCAATAATATAATGAAAAAACCCACAGTTACTCATCTCAATTGAGGACAGGTCTAAGAAGTGTATCTATACAATTATCACTATAAAAAGAAGTTGTAGTATGTCAATGAGACAACCCTCCATAAGAGAAAAATTAACAAGGAAATTATCAGCCACCTTACGGCCTTTAACAATGAGCAAAGCCAATACTGCACACATGCAGTTAGCCATAAAAGGTCCCGAAATGGTACATGTTAAACAGTTCAAAATGTGAAAACCAAAGCCATAACTTTTGTACATTATAATGAAGAAAAACAAATTTAATACAGGCTCCTGACTTAAGACAGGCAAAAACAGAACCTGGTGGGGTAAAACTCATTTGAAGGATCCAATCATCCCATAACCTAGGACAGTGGTGTAATAGTACAACATAAGAACAATCTATAAAAATCAGTTGAAAAAGGCTTAACATATCAGATGGATACAAATAGAAGTACATTTAACAAAACAAAAAAACAGAGTGAGCGTGGACGGGTACTTATACATCCACACGACAGGTACACGGAGTACAGATCTGAGAGTAACCGCAGTTACTGACAGCTAGTTCAAAGGCAATAACAACTATTTAAACGAATCATGCATCTAAGAATAAGATATCAATCAGTACACGTCCATCATCAAATAGATTTAGTAAGAAAAAACGTCATTAACAGTCAGAGAAAAACATTACCTTGCGCATGCCAAGATACAAGTATTGACAGATTGTAGTGCCACGAATGTGTAAATGTTTATAAAAGAATATTTAGTTGATTTTAATTTGCGGATAACAAAATCAATTTTAAAACCAATGAAACTAATTATAGTGTTGATAACCTTTTAAAATACATGTATATATATTTTTTTTATATATCGATAGGTTTACTCGGATCGTTTCCAAATTTCCGGGCTGGACAAACAACATCTCCGTAGAATGAGGATTAATTGTGCTATCCCGTTTGAAAAACGTTTTCTACAGGTAGAAACTTCAAAAGCAAATCTGTTTATCTCTGGAAGAATTTAGTGAATGTTTCAAAATCTTTTAACCAAAATGACCACACTGACATAATACGTCATGATCGAACAAGAAGGACCTTGAAATGAACGCAAAATACTATCAAACAAAAGAACCATCACAGAAGAGTCTAAATCTTTCAACCCAAATGAACCATCACAGAAGAGTCGAAATCTTTCAACCCAAATGAACCTAGGCAGAATACATCAAAATATATACAACCAAAAGGACGTTAACATAATCTAGCATGCCAAATTGACCTACGCCGAGACGTAATGATTTTTGGGTTCGGGTACTAACATTTTTTATTTTTTTTACATTTAGACTTTAAATAATCTTCAAATATCATGAACCAACCTGCCTAGGTCAGTCACCAGACACAACTGTCTTTCCATTTTCTCTGGTATTAAACTTATGTTTAACAGAAATTACTTATACAGAGAAATATACTGAAAATCCATGATGCAAATAAACTACTAAACATGTTTACTCACTATAATATAGAATCAGAGAAAATCATAACTTTAATTAAGAATAACATTACGAATGAAATTGATTCAGAAGCATATCAACGGTGTTCATCGATGGTAAATTGGGAAAATAAGGGACGTTCGGAAGTTGGACGGTTGTTTTACTCGTCGTCCGTAACGCCAGGTGCGATTTTATATTACCTTCGTGGCAATTATTATTAACATACATCAGATATCAAAAGCTAATTAATACAATCTAATCCGAAAATTATTGAAATAAAATTTCTCTTTGTGTAATAATCGTAATATTCCATGTAATATCATTAGGATCAATATTGAGTTTGAGTGATGCTATCGATGGGTTGCCGCTGTCTGAACGTTGTTGTTCATCTTTTATAAGATATAATTATATGTTCTACATATTGAAAGAAGGAAGGGAATAGGCATGATATTTTGTTGGTGGGTAATTATACTGAATGCAAACGCATATTTTTTTATACATTATAAACTCATTTTACGCATTTTTGCTAGCTATCAAACCAAGTTTAATCCACCATTTTCTGCAAAATGAAATATCTATAGCTTCGTGCGTTTGAAGTATTTGCGCTTTTGATTTTACCATTAGTAAGGGACTTTCGTTTTGAATTTTCCTTCGAGTTATATTTTTGTTATTTTACTCTTCACCAACCAATATCCTTTAGACGAATAGAAAAACACAAGACAGAATATCTATTGAACTCTTCAAATAATGTGCTATTTCTAAAGAAAATAGTTAAATAAAAAAAAAACGATTACAGAAAAATAGGTAAAAAAAAATTAAGAATAGAGAATAATGTCGTGTTAAAACTTAATTAATTATAGAGAATAATGAGCAAAATTTATAAAGAATGGATAAAAATGTTTAAAAAAAAAAATAAGAATACGGAATCGAAGGAGGCCCCTCATCCAGACCCGCTACCAGAACCTCATTTTATTTGATTGCACGGATGCTTATACATATAATAACAAATTGATTGCGGGTGTTGTGATATTCCTTAGTGAAACTGTTCTCCAGGGAGGGAAACACGATGTTAGAATTATTACTTTTCCTCCGTTATCATCATATTTTAATATCAACTATTTTCAGATTTAATGTGTCTACCATTCGTATGATTTAGAACATATCAAGTTAATAACATTTTCCTGACCGTATTACATATTTGTATTTGATGTGAGATGGGAAAACATATGTGCTAAAATTCAGATTTTGTGTGTTCGCGATGGTGGCGAGGAATTTTATTTGTCTATCAAGACTACTATTAATTCATAAATCAAATTCATTAAGAACTTATAAATGAAGAAGAAGTGGGATATAATGAATAGACAGCAACACAACAACTTTATAATTTGTAAATCATTCGAGTCTAAAAATAAAATGTTATCAAGGTTTTCAAAATTTATTAATCTGTTTTTTTTTTATTTATGCAGCTATAAGTCTATGGAGTCCTGATTTGCAGAAAAGTGCAGTATGATGAGTAAAATTCATATAAAACAGTAGAAATAGAAGGTAATGCTGAAATTACTAGATGACAGCTGCAGCAACCTCGCGTGACAGTGCAGTTTTATAGATGGTGTGCCGATTGTATCTGCTGCAAACTAGATTGAAGCTTATGATTGCAATGACCCTTGATATATAACGGTATCGCGAGAAGTTGGGTGTCCATTTGGTTCAAGTTGAGGGGAAAGCTTCTTTCCGCGCTTACCGAAATTGATTCTATATCACAATATGTATACATGGGGAAAATAGCTCCGCTTTTTAATTATTGTATATCTTTAGGAGATAAGATAGGTTTTAGATTTGTGTGGATTGCAGAAGAAAGAGCCTGTATACACAAATATCCAGTTGCCTAGGATAAACAATCCTTTTTAGCATCTAGTTATACAGGATTTAGGCGTACATCTTTGTAAATTCTAAAATTTTACAAATTACATTGTTTATGTAATTTATACGTGTTTCTCGTTTCTCGTTTTTTATATAGATTAGACCGTTGGTTTTCCCGTTTGAATGGTTTTACACTAGTAATTTTGAAGCCCTTTATAGCTTATTGTTCGGTGTGAGCCAAGGCTCCGTATTGAAGGCCGTACATTGACCTATAATGATTTACTTTTTTAAATTGTTATTTGGATGGAAGGTTGTCTCATTGGCATTCACACCATATCTTCCTATATCTATGAAACAAATTATAAAAAAAGAGGAATGCATGACATGATAACTTACCATAAAGACCAATGGAAACAGTTGTAAACAGTTACAGGTAATTACATGGTATTCAACAATGAGCACACCAAACGTTAAAGCAAGTTTTAAAAGGTCCCGGTATGACACTATTTACAAGAGACAACTAAATAAATAGTCATTGCTTTTTAAAGGGGTACGATATTGTGTTTCTATGTGTGTGTTTTGTTTGGTTGTTCTTTGTTTTTTATTGTTATTTATTTATTTATTTTTGTTGTTGTTGGTTTTTTTAGGGGGGTACAGTTTGATTTTTAAACCAATTAAACATTCGTTAAAGGTACCATTAATATATTCTTCCAGCAAAACCTAATGCATTATCAAAAAGACTTAAAGAGTATAGCGTTTATATTAACAAAGATTTGGTAACAATTTGATTCTGTACATCAAACATGCATCGTTTTTAGAATAGTGCATATGCTCCCTTTGAAAAGCGTTTTTTGCATTGTTATATATAAACTTAACGGAAGATCAAACAGAAACGACATAACTTGAACCGCCAGATGTCAGCACTGCCTATTGATCACCACGAGGTTGTGATGTAAACATTTGCACGATTGATTCTTTTTTAATCAAATTCATTTCAGATTTGCATTAATAAACACATTCACCATAGTTTAGATAAATTAATGGTTGGTATGAAGCATTTCTGTTGAGCATAAATGATTTCTTACATAAACTTATACATGTGCATTCCAATCTGATTAAATACAGATCATGTGTCCAATCTCCCTCACAATGATCTGACAATTATCTTTTCTACTCTGTTCTTTTTACATTATCCAATGAAATGTTATTTTTCAAATGTTTGAAGGCATGTATAATACTTAATCCGACAAAACCAAAGAATCCCGAAGAAGTAACGCGCTTCTGTTCCTTTCTTTAAATATTGTTTTACATGCATAGACACGTTCCGTTCACTTAAAACCTTGCAGATTTTGTTCGCACGAAAAACAAGTTGGCCTTTTGTTTCGGTTGTTTAAAACCTATGTTATATTCTATTATTATTAAGGAAATAAGTTTATAGCCGCGGCTATTTAAGTTTATCCTAGGGTCTCGTAATATATTGTAGCGGTGTTTTAAAATTTGGAACAAATATGCGTTGTTGTTTAACGCCTGTGTCGTTTTTAAAAGTAGCAGATATGCATATTCGAACATGCAATAAATACAACAACGAGGTAGCTACCCAACGATTAAGGAAATCAAAAATACAATAGGAGGGCATTACAATCTCGTGATATTTAGTCTTCAACAATATACAGGCAGAGGTGTCTTTACATGTCGCTTGTCTGAAAAAACGTTTTGCAAAAATTAAACAGAAACTTTTAAATATGTTCCAACGTTTAGATGAGATTTATGTACTTTGTACACTGACTGCAGTTAATCCTCTTATTCGATTTGACGGGAGCCGGTTAGTGTCAGGGTGGAGTTTTATTCTAAGACGTTTAAACGAATTTCTCGCTACATTGAAGACCTGTTGGTGACCTTCTGCTGTTGTTTTTTTTTCTATGGTCGGGTTGTTGTCTCTTTGGCACATTCCCCATTTCCATTCTCAATTTTAGCTTACTTGTTATAACGACTTAGCTAAGTTGTTATTACGACTTGGCTTACTTGTTTAAACAACTTAGCTAACTCGTTATAACAAGTTAGCTAAGTCGTTATAACAAATTCAAAAATAAAACTCCAACCTGACACTTACCGGCTTCCGTATTAGACTTGCGCTTGTAATACAAAAGTCAGAGTCAGATAGTAAGAGGTAAAATAGTCGTATGTGTAGTACAATGTACTAATATGTCACGGGTTCATGTTGATTATAACAAGTTTGAACAATAACTGTTTTAAGTGAGGGTTTTGACAGATTAAGCGTGAAGTTTGAACACATAAAACACTTATTATAACTTACAGAGAAAACAACAGAGTGTACCATAAAGTAATCATAATTTCATAATTTTGACATTTTAATGACGTAATGGTCGAATAAATTATAACATTGTTTGTTTGAATATTTCCGTAACATGTTGTATGATGCATTTTGTACTTGAATAGATACATTGTAGTTACTGTAGACAATGAAGAAATAATTATATAGATAAGGGAATGGATTTACACTCGTCATTTTTGAAGCCCTTAATAGCTTGCTGTTCGATGTGAACCAAGGCTCGTGTTATAAAACCGTATCCCCCCCCCCCCCCAGAAAATCAAATATTTGCTGCCTAATGGTTAACTTTAAATTTATAAATTGTGACTTGATCGAGAGTTGTCTCATTGGCACTCATACCACATCTTATTATTTCTAATGAATGAGAGTCGACAATAGTATATCCTGTTTAATCCAGTGTTCAGTCATTTTGTTGTTAACCTAGGAATTTCCTGTGCAGGAGGTTGGTTTGCACGTAAAACTGGTTTAACTCCATCTAATTGTGTTCCTATACCAAGTCAGGCTATCGTTATCACGTCTTGATTTAGCTGTATGTCTTTGCTTTTGGGGTTGTTTCTTCAGAGGAATCTGATGTTCAAGGTCAAAAATTTTCTCTCTTAGGTCATTTCTGGAATCATGTCTTTCACCGGAAAAGATCATCAATTTCGAACGCCTTTATGACGTCATTTACCAGATAGGCGTGCCTGTATCCCTGCTCTAATAAAAGTTTCCAGCACATTCATAATAGTTATTCTGTAGGGTAGTTAGGAAATAATTAATGTTCCGTAAGTACATAAAAGTGATTGTCGTAATGACTGAGGGAGGGTGACCACCCTTTTAGATTTTAATTTCCCAAATATTTTGTGCAGTATAAAATAAAACTTTTCACCCGTTTGCTCAACATGTGTTGGAAATTTCTATGCATACATTTTTGTCACGTAGTGATAGAAGTCACATGACAGATTCGTCTGAAAACCGTATCCCGGAACTGGCCTCATCTATTTGCCAATTCCCGTAAGGGACGACATCAAAAGTTCAATGTAGGATAAAAAAACTTAATTCACATATATTTATTCACTGACCCCCGACCCCCCCCCCCCCCCCTTCTTAACTTAATTTGGGGAAAATTGATTTACCAATAAGGATATATGTAAAAATCGATTTTAGATATACAAAACTTGTAGAATTTGAACCCCCGGCCCCACCCCCAATCTATTTGATTTAAGTTTTTTTATCCTACATCGATCTTTTGATGTTGTCTCTAAATGACCCTCAAATTAGATATCCCTTTTGTACTTGTCTCCCTTATGATGGACATTAACTTTAATTTACAATGGAGAGTAGCAGAAAGAGGAACTTCACCTGTGCATAATGTGAGTAATAGAACCAGTCTAAGATTAACAAAGGGAAGTTATTTGTTTAAAAGTGTATAATAAAGAATCTAATCGGTAATTAGCAAATGGACTATTCCATATAGAGCGCTTGAGATATTTATTACTTTATTTATTCATTATTATGCTATTTTTATTGCCAATGAAGTATAATTAGCCTGCACATATTTTTAGAATTTAAAAAACGGTGCTTTTGTATTGAAATATTTCGACAGTAATTCACACATACTAAAACATTCAAACTCTTCTTTTTGAATTATACCGGCACTATATTGATTTGGCGATTTACAGCAAAAATAGGCAAGACACTGGGTTCCTCGGAACCCTTATGAATTTTTAAATTATACTTATAGTGTCAGGTGTGTTCTGGTTGTGCTTACGCGCATGAAGTTTTCTCGAGTTTTCATCTTATTACGCAAAGATTGACTATTCTTGGATGTTTATTACTTACTACTATACATATCTACACAAACATCTGATATTTTGTCAGAATGTAAATGTTTGTATAAGGCTTTCTTTTCTGTAAACCTCATATTTTTTTTATAATTTCTGTTGCAGATTTGTATATGAGAAATCAATAAAGTGAAATTTGAAAAACACCTGAAGGTCAGCATTAATGTCATAGAATGACAATCTTAGTCATACACAGCTACAGCGGGCTACCGCGGGTCTCGACCGCGGGTGACGTACGTGGGCGGCCTACAGAGGGCTATGAATAAAAGAAAGGAATATTAAAGATCAACTGTTACACTTTAAAATGAGACCTAGAAACAACTACAAGGATATTTCTGACCGGACACAGACACATTACCTAGGTTTTGATTATTTAGTACTCCCAGTATTATTTTCATGCAATAGAATTACAAAATGGCTGTTCGATTTGTTGCTTGTTGGCCAGACTTTGAAATCGATTAAATTTTTGTCCTATTTTTCAAAGTTAATATTTGTGCATGTATTATGTAATTTTGAATATGATTGCATTTAGTTTAAAAGTTTAAAACAAATATATGACAAATTATATATACGTCAACGGCAAAAATGTAACAATGATGTTTTTCATATTCTTTGCAGGATCTAAAATTGTAAACAGCTTCATGACTCGCAATTTAGATAAAGGTCAATTTAATGATAGCGTGAGCATTGTGCAAATACACGCCTCATGTTTGAATAAATTTCTAAACAAACCAAAAGTACATGTTAAAGGTGTAAGTTATCAAAGTTTCAAACGTTTGGAATAAAAAATGATAACAATAGGAAAAAAACTTTAAATGTAGAATCACTGGGGTTCCCTAAGACACGGTAAACAAAGAATATCATAAAATAGAATTAAATAATTACAAATGTTGCATAAAATAGAACATAGTATTTACCTACTGTCGTATAACTACAATGGGGAACATCAAAGGTACCGGGACTACTTTTTTTTTTAATTTTGTTAATATTGAATGTCGGAATTATGTCACAGATGCATAAAGTCTACAAGTAAAATCCATTGAAATACATTTCTAAAGCCTTTGATGTTGAACTGAGTATAGTAAGCTATTGTAAGCTTCGTTATAGATTTGCCTAGTTAAACAAATGAAGCAGAAATCATTCAATCTCAGCAAACGTGCCGCCATCTATTGGGGGTTTATTTCTAACTTCCGGTTGATTATTGTAATACTCACGCTTTGTTAAGATCAAACGTTTAAAACTTATTCAGGATAATTTTGAGTTGTAATGCACTTAACTTTTTTTGTCAGATCGGACAGGAATTTGCTTTCGAAGAGTTTAATTTAAGAGCTTCCTGATGCTTGGTATTAGAAGTGTGATCATGTGCATTATGTTATTAGGGGAGCGAAACGACTAAGTACCGTGTTTTTTTGTTAAATTATTTTGTTGGCTTGCTGTCCTTTCACTATTCTCAATATATTTTGCCCATTCCTGTACACTTGTCAACGTATTCTATATTCTATCCAGACCGCCGTGTATTTCCTGACTATGTGAATATGTTGTATAAGTTGTAAGTAATTACTGAAGCTAATTGTTATATAGAATTATTTTAACTAAATTGCTATTAAATGTCCTGGAAAGGGTATATTTCGTATGGATAAGATGGATTTACAGCAAGTTGAGCGTGTACCTGATGTTTTACTTTTTATCATTGATCTCATTTTATTTCAAACAAATAAATGCAATGTGAGGGTATGCTCTAATAAAATAGTAAACCAACGACACAGGAAATGCGCGACATCTACGGGTCAACATAGTACGGTCGCCAACATGTGCCTATACATAATACACGCATGCATGTGGCAGGAAAAACAAAAACAACACATTTAATATAAATGTCGTGCGTCCGAGGCACTTTTCTGGATATGCCTTCATCAGGAACGCTTAAAGCCAAATATTTTAAAGCCAAGAATTTATAAGAACCGAAACAATTGAAAAGCTATAAGATAAGATCAGATAAGAAAATTTATTTGAAGTCGGGTTAAATGAAATACTACAAACATAAACAGTAGTATACCGCTGTTCTAAATTCATAAATCGATTGAGAAAAACATCGGTTACAAACTAAAATTGAGGGAAACGCATCAAATATAAGAGGACAACAGAAACACAGCATTAAAATGTAACCCCCACAGAAACGATCGACAATAAAACAATGGCATTTTCCTGACTTGGTACAGGACATTTTAAGAAAAAAATGGTAGGTTGAACCTGGTTTTGTGGCATGCAAACCTCCCGCTTTTATGGCAATCTTAAATATCAACATTACATGACAGGACTAAAATACAATTGAATGGGAGAACATATAGGACAGAGAAACACACCAATAATAGCTAACAAAAGGTATACCAGGTTTGCAGAGCTTTTTGACGAGCTGTATGAACAAAAATAACCTGATAAAAAGCCAAAATCCATCTAAAGGCAATTTTACCTGAGGGAGTTAAAACCTTACTTTCTTTATAATTTCAAAATTTATAAACGGACAATTTTACATGCTCATGACGTGCGATAAGAATGTAAGAATACTGGAAAGCATGGAAAAGTATCGCAAAGCATTCAACCCCTCAGCTTCTTTCATTGAAATGGATTGTATATCAGCAGTTGAGAAATTTGACAAGTAAACACGTCATGAATCTATTTTTTCTATGAAAATATTATTTTCCATTTGTCATAATTGCAATTTAAACTTTTAGCAAAAATCTACTCTTATTGCATAACTGTATCACTGGTATCTAAAAACACAAGCACAGACCTACAGACATACAAACGCTTAATTGTTAAAACACAATACAGTTGTTTGTCATTACATCTTAATGTAGTACTGTAAAGTAATAAGGGAGCTACCATTTGATTTTTAGGGGGGGGGGGGGGGGGGGCTAGGATGAAAAATTTTGTCCTGCTTTTTTTTAAGTTGTAATCTCTGTCCTGCCTTTTTATTTTTTACTCTATTCGGTCCTGCCTTTTTTTTTACTAGTTTATCCTGACTTTTTTTACACAAATTGTCATGCTGACTTTTTTTTTTAACAAGTTTCTCATCCTCCTTTTTTTTTTTACTCAAAACTCCTGTCCTGCCTATTTTTTTCAAATTTCATCCTAGCACCCCCCCCCCCCATAAAAATCAAATGGTAGCTCCCTAAGTAATTTAGACTGAGCGGATTTCTACGTAACTATCAGCTGTTTCTCATTACGTTAAGATTTCATTAACGATACGCCTAAGTGTTTCACTAATTAGATGCTTATCAAATATTTTATTCTGGCACAAAATTCAACTTTAAACATTTTTTCATCAAGTGCTTCAGATCTTTGATATTTAATTGCAACATTCTAAGTAGCAGATACATTGGGTATAATTTAGATGGTATATGTATTTGATATGTGAAATTGTAATTATTTTACGGAATAAGATATGAAAACAATTTAATGAATATTTCAAGTGGTAATTTAAACTGTATGATATTTATTAACTCGGTACATTCAAAATACTTTACTAAACTCAATTAAATATAAGTATGTATGTCCTGTATCGAAGGTTGTTCATTCATTAAATTTATATGACGAGTATTTAGTAATTTGATTGTATTTCATTTTAATGTCAATATATATATAACAGTATGATCTGATATATTCAGAGGTCTCTTTGACGCTGTTCAAATCCGTTCGTCAGTCCGTCCGTCCGTCAGTCTGTCCTATGTCAGGTTAAAGTTTTTGGTCAAGGTAGTTTTTGATGAAGTTGAAGTCCAGTCGACTTGAAATTTAATAACATTTTCCCTATGATATGGTTTTTCTAATTTTAAAGCAAAATTGTAGTTTTGACCCCCAATTTCACGGTCCGTTGAACATAGAAAATGCATTTTGTAAAATAAATAATGAGATAGGACTACTATTATATGTTTTCGCATGTTTACTTTATATAATAGATTACAAATACTTGCATGCAATTCAAAACATAATTCTTGCTCAAAAGTTTCGAATCAAAGCCACTAGTCTATATAGTAATTACAAATTTAACAAGTTCAAACAAAACTGGTAGACGTTTTCTGTAATCAAGCATTTGGTAAATGTTTTGGCTTTTTAAAACAAATTATCCCTTTATATTTGTTTTGTTTAACCCAAAGAGGCGTAGCTTTCAAAAGTTCTATTTAAGGGACCAACAAAAACTCAGTGACAAATTTTGTAAAAGTATGCAGCAAATGTTAAGATTTGTGTAAAACAAAATCAGTACAATAAGCCTTTAATGCATGTTTTCCTTGCTAAAGATTAGCAGTTTACAATGTGCATATCCACGTAGATTTCAAAGTACACAGTTTAACAGATAAGTTTAAAAAATTATGTAATTGTGGTTTCAAAATAACTCTTTATCGCTGTAATTATTAACCTCTCACCTTAATTGCAGGATGAACTACCTTTAATTTTTTGAGATTCGTTAGGAATTCCATTGGTGTATGAATATCTGAATACGAATTTGAAAAAAAAATCCAGGCGGTAAATTGGAACGTTTCTCATTAGAAATAACTCTAACGAAGCGACAAGTCTTATAATATAATTACGACTTCATTATAAGATCAGTATGTTCATGTATGCTCAGTAATGATAATTGGGTGGTATATATGCATTCGTTTGTGACTGTATTTTATCGTTAAATGTCATATAATTACGAAATTAGTCGTTTGTAAAATTGTTTCTTTTTATGTATTATGATATTATAATAAATATTTTCTGCTCGAAATGATTTCATTGTTGTAATTTTCAACTGAAATTACACTTCATTTGTTGTATTATATAGTAGGCGTGATTACAAGAAATTCTAATATTTAAAATGCCTGTACAATTTAGTGATCATAATTCTACGGTGGCAGAATGCGGCCATGAAAGAAAAAAAAATATGTTGTTCCCTCAAGATACTATGTCGTTCCCTCAAGATTCTATGTCGTTCCCACAAGATAGTTATCTCGTTCCCTCAAGATACTATGTCGTTCCCTCAAGATAGTTATCTCGTTCCCTCAAGATACTATGTCGTTCCCTCAAGATAGTTATCTCGTTCCCTCAAGACAATTATCTCGTTCCCTCAAGATACTATGTCGTTCCCTCAAGATGTTATGTTGTTCCCTCAAGATACTATGTCGTTCCCTCAAGATGATATGTCGTTCCCACAAGATAGTTATCTCGTTCCCTCAAGATACTATGTCGTTCCCTCAAGATAATTATCTCGTTCCCTCAAGATACTATGTCGTTCCCTCAAGATAGTTATCTCGTTCCCTCAACATAGCAATACAATTATATTGATTTATTCTTTATTTCCAACTTCGAAACGGTGGAGTAAAGACGTGGAGTTACTTCCAATTCATTTTTTAATCAAATGCGGAACAATGCAAGAACGAGAAATTAAAAGCATCGACACGAAACACGGAAAATAAATAAGGGGAAATACGAAGCACGCACATTGAACCAAACACGAGAAAAACGAGAAAACACCAAATCACGAAAACACGTAAAATGAAAAGGCCGAAAACGTTGCACGAAAATAACCGTTTACCACCCTCTTAGAAAATAAAATTAAAAATGAGCCACAAAATGTTTTATCATCTCCTATTCCTGGATTACTAATACATTAACCTAACTGTTTGTGTTGTACATGTGCATATGTATGTAATCAGTATCTTCCTTAGATTTAATTTTCAAATGTTAAAAGGGTGAAAAATAATTCCTTTTCTGTGTATCCATGGCAACATGCTTTTAAGTGATACCTTTTTAGACACTGTTTTCATAAATCTTCCTAATGATAAAAAAAAAAAATGGGTGTCTTTCGCCTAATTTTTTCGTAAAATCTAATCACAAAGTTCGTGCGACAAAAAGTTGGAAAAAAATATTACAAAAATTGCCGGACCAATGTACGGTATGGACATACAAATACGGACTGTCATACAGAAAACAGCCTATATTACATACATTATATGATCTTGATGTTCATATAAACCCAATACGAAGGCTATTTTAATACTCAGCTATCCAAAAATGAATTTTATTGCACACTAGCTCTTATATTTGAAAAATCCTCAGGGGCCAAAATGCAAAACTACACATCTAACTGTGGAGTGCTACTTTTACTGGGACTCCGGGATCGGGTGTTTTTAAGCTCGGGATTTCGGGATTGACCCTTTCGGATCCGGGAATTCTTTTTTTCGGATTACGGGACGTCGGGATTTAATTTATTCAAATTCGGGATTTCGAGATTTCGTGTTTTTAAGCCCGGGATTTCTGGATCAGGACCCCTCCTATCCCCTCTCAGTTATTCTCTTTAAATACAGAATTATTATATCATTATTATTATGCAAATATTCTACTTTTGGGATCTGGCCACGTCTACAGTTCCGCTTCGAAGGGCGAAATGAATCATATATCAATACAATTTTAAAATCTTGAGGGAACGAGATAACTATCTTGAGGGAACAACATAGTATCTTGAGGGAACGACATAGCATCTTGAGGGAACAACATAACATCTTGAGGGAACGACATAGCATCTTGAGGGAACGAGATAACCATCTTGAGAGAACAACATAACATCTTGAGGGAACGACGTAGTATCTTGAGGGAACGAGATAACTATCTTGAGGGAACGACATAGTATCTTGAGGGAACGAGATAACTATCTTGAGGGAACAACATAACATCTTGAGGGAACGACATAGTATCTTGAGGGAACGAGATAACTATCTTGAGGGAACAACATAACATCTTGAGGGAACGACATAGTATCTTGAGGGAACGAGATAACTATCTTGTGGGAACGACATAGCATCTTGAGGGAACGACATAGTATCTTGAGGGAACAACATATTTTTTTTTCTTTCATGGCCGCATTCTGCCACCGTATAATTCCTTAGTGCATAATTGGTGCAAATTTGGGTACCAAATATACTACTTTGTAATTCGTTTTGAGCAGCTGACAATATTGAATACATATAATGTTCAGTGAGAAATATTTGAGAAACAGAGGAGAGTATAAAACAAAGCATGCATGTAACCGGCGATGGTGAAATGTGAACATTTATATTATATGCATCGGCTATTACAAATGTATAAGGAGGGGAGGAGAGGGGTTCCAGAAAAATGTATGTTTTAGTTATCAATCAACCAATCAAAAGACTGATACTAAAGAAAATATTCAAAAGGAAAATAAAACAACCCCCAACCTTGGATTGCTTGAAACTTCCTTTCATTGACCAACAGCTATGGACGTCTTAACTAGCTTCGATAAGTATTAACTCCATTTTGACCCCGATTTTCAGATAATGAGCCCTTTTACTTCAATATTGAAGTTAGACATCATCCTTTTTGAATTTTCAGTTACACACTTTTCTTTTACAACATATGATCTACAAGTTATAGATAGTAGCTTCACAAAAATAAACAAACATATAAAAAAAATAAAACAACATTTAAGCGTAATGATTATGTTAATTTTGACAATAGATATAGGAAGATGTTGTATGAGTGCCAATGAAACAACTCTCCATCCAAGGAACAATTTAAAAAAGTAAACCATTATTGGTTAAGATAGGCCTTCAAGAATGTATAAATATATACCGGCCGAAAAGCATCCGTTTCCTCAATATTACTCTCATACATTGTCATGTTTTTATTCATTCATGAAATCTTATTTTATTTTGCTATTACGTGTATCTGTTCTTAGAGTGATGTACTTTAAACTTTATCAGGTTTTTTTATCAGAAAATCTGATAATTTTACGTTCAATATCAGAAACTTTAAATGTAATAAACTGAAATAGACATTTAATAATTCCTTATCTTAATGAATTCTTATCTCGTACAGTGATAGGAATCTATTAATAAAAGAATTGTTTGCTGGTCTTTGAAGCATTTAAATCCGAGCCAAGTAGCGAGTCCAATATACACGGTTAAAAATCAACTCTTAAACTCGACTGATTTTGATAAAATTTATCACTAAGAATTTCATTAAAATCATGGGGTTCTTCATATCTCAAGCGGCCCTATCAAACAAAAGAGAACCACTTGAAGTTTATAAAACTTATTTTAGCGAAATAATGGGATTAAAGAGATCCGTCAATATATTAATTCTGAAACCAACGTTAGTGTGTGCCCTTTAGTGAACGTTAATGCCACGAAATTACCGAAAAGACTCGAGAAATGAAATTAATTTTGACAATATTAATATAAACCACCTTGAATTGACGCTGCGATGTTTATAAAGAGTATATTTTTATCGCGTAGACGTATAGCCCATAAACAAATTTAAGAATGAACACTTTAGTCTCCCGTCGCTATGCACAGTGGGAAATTATTATTACCAAAAGATATTATTCACTTTAATGGATTGATATTAAATGCACATATTATGTAAAAACCTTACAAAATTTAAATAGGATGATATTAATATATTGAAATGTTTACAATATCCGCATTGATAAAAGCTAGAAACATTCGGGATACCATTATCGTTCTGATCGCGTATATTATATTTTATAGACCGCACTTAAAAATTCTAATGATTCTATTTTATTTAGACCGATCATCCATAATTTACATTAAATTTTAAAAACGTTCAAGTGTGATAATATTACACTGATCTTATCTTAAACATGTATTTTGACACTTATGGGTGCAAGAGAAATATTAACATTAATGAAATCAGAATTCTTTTGCAGAACTATTAGGCGACAAAACTTTTATTTTTTAAACATGAAAAATATAATCATGAGATTCAAATGATAAAGAATGGCGTGTCAACATGTCTACTTTCACGGTCGGCTCTGTGTTTGACAGGCCTGGAAAATGATAAATGTTCCGAACTCTATAGCCAATCGGAATCTCTGCTGTCGATCTTCGTCAGACAGAAGGACTTCATCTTGAAATACATTTGATGACAAAGAAGTGGCATCACTAGAAAAGAAATAATGATATAGAAAGCTTAATATTTATTTGGCATTAACAAACAGTTTTCGAACCTTAATTAGTTTTGTGGTCGGTTTGTTTTTATTCTGTATAGGGCTCTGGTTTTATGATGAAATTATTTACCGTCGCAAAATTAACGATAAAATAGACAGAATTAAAACTGAATACGCACGAGCATATTCAAGGGTGTTAGCGCCTTAGAATCAAATCTTGAATATACGCTTGAAACGTTCAAAGATATCTGACAGGAATGTTTTTTTTTTTAAATATCTGGACGTGATGATCACATGAACATGAGCGGCATATACCATAAAGTAGATTTAAAGTTTATTGGAGGAGTGGATGCTCCAAATTGTCTTGATGACGAAACACTACCCCATCGAAGTGTCTAAGGAATATATATACGAGGGTTTGGATGGGGTCCTTCAAACCCATATCTTTATTTTTTAAACAATTTGACCATTTTTCTCTATATATTCTTTATTTTTCATTATTCTTTATATCAGCACCCCAATATTTCTCTATTCGTTTTCTATCTTTCTTTATTCTTTATATGTTTGCCCTGTATTCTGTATTGTTTGTCCATTGTTATCTATTTTGTATATCCGGCCATCTAGGCCCCCATACAAAGCACATCTCTTCAAAACAGGCAGAGAGATGCATTGGATCAGAAGCACAGACACTACAATCTTGTATCCGAAAAATAATAACCTTTGAACCTTAGTTATAAATATATTAATTTTTTTTCAGAGAAGTTTGCTTTTTTTGAAATTTGGTTTGGGGAATATACCAAAAGCAGCGTGCAAAAAACCCAAATAAGAATTAACTCCTGGACCAATAGTGCAAGAATTATAGACGAAATCAAATATAGATAATTAAATAGTATATAAAGTTCCCATGCACTTTTGTGCAATAAATGTTTGTTCATGTTTAATTTCAGGCACAATTTGACTTTACATGGATTAGTTTTTACCCGCAAATAAAACAAAACAAAAAGATTTGAACACATTTAACTTCAGGTTTGCAAGAAGTATACAGTTTTATGAAGTGCAAACATATTTTAATATGACATCAAAAGAAAACAAATGACAATTTAATCCGTACAAGAGCCTAATTTGACTGCATCTAAGTTGCCCATAATGATCTAAACGTTCTAGATTAAACATTTTAACCGTCTCGTGTGACAATAAAAAGTATCAAAATTGTTAAAGATATGCCTTAATACCGTGATACAATGTACGATGAAAGAATTCTACCTTTTTGGTATCTTAAATGCATTTCCCAACAGTGAAGGTAACCATAATTTGACAGTCGCAGCAAGTATTTTATATTCGAGTTGACCGAGGATTAAACTCTGATGAAGGCGTGCCTCGATTAAAGAAGACATGCTTGTTTCACCATCCTGAATACTGCAGAATACATGCATTTCAAATGATATTTGATTTGAATGTTTTATCAATACGACACTTTACAGATCAGCGATCTACTATAAAGTGTTGACAAGTATGAAATTTGGTCACGCAAACTTGAAAGATGATTTTAATTCATTTGTATTAATTGAAATAAATATTTGTCAGACCTTTGTAACTGAATTGTGGAATTAAAAATACATTTGAATGTTTATACTCTCTGCACTCTGTGATCTTTTGTTAAATGTGATCTCCGTATGATATAAAATTTTCATAAACACACATTAATGTTTGAATGAAATCACGCAAACTTCTGATAAGTTTGATTTTATTCACATTAGTTTGGAATTCCAGAAAATGATGTCAAGCTAAGCTAGAGGGTCTGGATGAAGATTCTTTCATTTCTGTATTTTTTAAGCTTTTAAGTCACTTTTCTCTATTTTTGCCCATTATTCTCTACTCTTTATTTTTATTTTGTCGATGTGTCTTATTTTTTTTTTACTTCTTATGCCATATATTCTGCAAATTTTATCCTTTATTCTCTATGCTATAAGCCCAAAATATAGACCCTCATGTTAAGTTTTGTACTTACAAGAGTCTTTCAAGTCACAAAGACATACATAGAAATAATGTGAAGCATTGTAATGGGGAATAATAACTAGATTATTATGGATTGATTAATTACCCTTTTAGCCACTGCTTGTTTGTCAAAGCAAAACATGTCTAGTTCAAAACCACTCTAAATTCATGAAAACTATTTATAGATTTCATTTAAAGAATTCGATGAATTTCATAGACATTTGTAAATATATGGGGAAAAATATCTGCCTCGTGAAAAATCACTTTTTCAAATATTTACTTTTCTTTTGTTATTATTCTCGTTTCAAGACAAAGGTATTTTTCGAACTCTTACTCAACAATTACCTTAATTAACAAACATGCAAAATTGCATGTAACATGCAATTCTTTATTAGATTATAAAGCTGTTTGAACTATTGATGTGTTGCTAGGATTTTTTTCAATATATAATGCAATCAAAAGTGTATTAGGTCAGTTGCAATGATTGAAGTTAAAGAGCACCCAACATTTTTACTTACGTATTTACTTTTATCTTACCTCCTATACATTTCTAGGAATATGATTGGTTAAAAGAGACCTCGTGGAAACGGTGTATATTCCATATTAGGTTAGTAGGGAGGCGGGGCTTATTGAAGTTAAAGAGCATCCAACATTTTTACTTATGTATTTACTTATACCTGACTTTCAAATATAAATGTAAGGATTCTCAAGAGTTCCTGATAAAAGTCAATTCAAAACCCTCCCTAAAAAATGCATAGATCTTGAAGTGGGTTCTGCAGACTACGTTTTAATAATTTTGCACACATTATTGCATGAAATCATTATCGTTATTCCTTTCTCATTTCGTTTAAATACTCCTCACAGTAAAAATATACTGTGAAGGACAACCGTGGTTCTTTTAATTTAACTGTAAGAAAATTGACGAAATGTACAACGACCAACACTTTACTTGTTTATAGATTTTATTTTATTTAAAGTGCAACCTGATACAATATACATGAAATTACAATTACATTTCAATACATTAGCAATAGTATACCATATCAGCCAGCCTTTAGAGGCTTATGAAGCACTAATAATTAGATATTGGAAGTATTTCATTGTTATTTTTAAGCAAGTATAGTAACATAAAAAAAGTCATCTCGGATCAGCCTCGCAATAACGACCTTATTTATTTTTCCAGACATAAATGAGGGTCATAAATTGCTGTTACACAGTCTAAATTGTATGATCACCTATCGTCTTTATAAATATCCTTATTTTTGTCAATGATAATACAAAATACAGAAGACTATAACTATTGTAGGAGTACTACTTTTCTTATCGGTATCGATGTATTTCTTGATAGTAATGAGAATATAAACATTATACTTTTATCCTATAATATGTCATATCAAGTACCATTAGATATAAATATCTAATCTGCCCGAGTCCAAAGGAAGTACGTGTATCAGTGTATTCTCAAGATAAGTACATGTATTAAAGTGGATTTATATGTTAAGAAGTGGCGCACGAGTTTTTAACTTGCTTACAACTTGTAAAGCTGTGTAAAATTCAGTCAACAAAAAGCGCTGATACCAATTCTGATTGTGATAATGGGAGATTAATAATACACGTAAACGTTCAATGAGACAGCAACCAAACAACATTTAAATAAAACACACCAGGAAGTCAAAATAATTGGATATTTGATTTAGAAAAAAATATGTCCTTCTATAATCTGTATACATATGCAACATTTACAGCTAAATAGAAAAATGTAGTAACGGCGGCATTTTGTTCTAACAAAATAGATAAATATATTGATAACGGAATACATAGTGTCACAATGTGATTCAAGAGATGTGATAGATATTTATTCCGATTTTTAAAATTACACTTACTTAATTCTCTCTGCCCTAGATTTGACTTTTAACGCCACTTTTAAGCACCACATTTAGTCTATTTCGTGGTGGCCAGTTTGTATTGGTGGATGAAGCCGGAATGCCCGGAGAAAACAACCGACATTCGAAAAAAAAACTGACAATCCTAGTCAATTAAGATTAGAGTCGAGTGCATCCGCAATAGCGGGGTTCGAACTCACAACCTCAGTGTTGACTGGCTAGTGATTACAGTCGCAATTTCTTAGACCACTCGATCACAGAGGCCCCTCTCTGTTCAAAAAGTCGCATGCGGTTTCCATACTGCTATTCCAACTTGTCCATCCCCATTGGTTCCTTTAACTCTCTGTTGTTCTTCTCCATGTATTATTGACTCTCCTATAGTTCTCTTCACTTCCGCCGACCATTGTAGTGCTACATGTACATATCTGTTGTTGTCTCTTTCTTGCCTAAAATATGTGACCTATCAATGCCTAACTTCTTCAAATTTCACAACTGTCTGACGTTTTCGAAGTTACCAATTTCATTTACTCTTTTGTTTGATGTTTAACTTGCTATCTAATTTTAGGATCTTCCGTATGCATTGCTGTTGTACAGTATTAACTTTCATTTCTTTCCGATTTCAGCTTGTCCTTAAATGCAACTGTATGCTTGCTATATTTTAAATTAAAAAAACATTTATGACTTTACTAAATAAATCATTGACTAATGTGGACACTAGGCAATGTATTACAAACTAACTTTCTTACTAAGAACTTTCAAATATTTGCAAACTCCCGCTTGACAAATAAATTTTGAAAAGTTGCTGATATAAAGACATCACCACGAGAAGAAGAAAAAAACGGACCAAGACTGATTATCTACACTAACATAAAGAAAATGCTGAAAAAGTCAAAAAGACTGCAACCTTATTAAGCAAACAAGAAACCAATTAAATTGTGGCAACCTGTAGAAGTCAAAATTCTGTCCTCGTCCATAGAGTTTATATATGCAGTATTTCACACTAACAACAAGTATACCAAATAAAAAAAGGGAATGCATTTAATAGAAACTTTTAAAATTTGGTGATCAACACAAATTGAAGAAAAGTATCGAAAGCGTTTTATGCATGACAACAAGACGGACAAAATGCATACTAATGGGATGTCAAAAGATTATAGCACTTTTGAATGTTTAGAACGTTTTCTTTTTAATTTACATTTTCTCGTATTAGTATTATCATGTAATAGGAACTTATGGTTCGTCTTGTGAGCTCGATATTCTATAATGTCAGATCTTTTGATTAATAAATTTGTGCATAAAGCAATCAAAGTGATCTACGCTTTTCTTAAATGAAAATCCATACATTTTCGATGGGTTTTTTTTCTCTGAAAATGTGAAAGTCACAGTCTTTTAAAAAGACCGTCAAACTCAGTTTCAGTGAAAAAAAAATGAGAACTGACTAAATGAGTGATCAACTCCAATTGTGGCACATACTGTACTAATTAAGTGTAAAATGTCTACCCTGCTGACAATTTATCGTTCTATGTACAACCTGCTTTTTATTAAAGCTCGTTGGTAAAAAAAAATATAATAAACACCTCATTAAGTCTGCAGCCTCAAGATAAAAGTTCTCAATGAAAGATATTCTCATAAAACAAGCTAGTTTGTCCGTTCCAACGTAACATATTAATTTGTAACACATAAATGTACCATTAAATATCCCCGTATCTAGATTGCAGACATATGTACTAACTCTTTATTCAATTACAAAAAATAACCATTTTTACATATAATTTTGTTGTAACCGACCGGAATATTTAAAACTGAGCATGGAGACAATAAAATATATCAATCGGCAAACCTCGGCATATTCCGCAACCGTACATCTAACTTGTCACGTGATCTTCAGATGTGTATCGAGTGTGGAATATAACAATCGGCAAACCTCGACATTTCCGCTACCGTACTTCTAACCAGACTGTTAGATTTCACGAGCTGTGCCAAATGTGGAATATGTTTTCAACTGGATACTTTAATTAAGAAGCATTATCGTTTTAATGATAAAACGTCAATGAGACAGCAAGGAAAAACCATCATAAACAAATACACCTAAAAATAAGCACACGCACAAATATCAAATATCAAATTATGATGATATTGTAACGACAGAAAAACAAAGTGCAATATTCGAAAAGAAAATTATGGGTATTACATCTATGGTGTCAAGAAGATCCTTTTAAAAATGTAGGTTTATATCTTAATCTACCGCTAACTCCTGTTTTTACGAGCAAACATTTTAAGCCACTTTTTTCATGGAGACTAAAATGTATAAAGTTAAAATGACAGAAGATGACCGTAACATCCCATAATAGACACAACTATACTCTGATTGAGTACACATGCATGGTTCAGATATATGTGGATCGATTACAAATGTGGAGCGATTGAGTACACATGCATGGTTCAGATATATGTGGATCGATTACAAATGTGGAGCGATTGAGTACACATGCATGGTTCAGATATATGTGGAGCGATTACAAATGTGGAGCAATTGAGTACACATGCATGGTTCAGATATATGTGGAGCGATTACAAATGTGGAGCGATTGAGTACACATGCATGGTTCAGATATATGTGGAGCGATTACAAATGTGAAGCGATTGAGTACACATGCATGGTTCAGATATATGTGGAGCGATTACAAATGTGGAGCGATTGAGTACACATGCATGGTTCAGATATATGTGGAGCGATTACACATGTAGATCAATGAATATTGAAAATAAAAAAGTTTTAACACATTGCAATAACAACATATTTATTGTTATATTATGATCCACAAATATGAGGAAATATGAATTTTTAATTGCAATTATCGAAGCATTCTATACAAGTGATTAAATTACGAGACCGCAAAATTTAATATAAATGTTTAAAGACTAAGTTGATGAATGAAGTATATGTTACGTATGCTTATATAAGTTTATTATTACTTTCAAAAAAGTCAATAAGAATATGTTAGATTAACAAAAAAATGAACGGACGTGTGAAATGTTATTGGTGTATCATGTTTTATAACAGACTATGCGGTATCGACTTTTCTCATTGTTGAAGGCCGTTCGGTGACCTACAACTGTTTATTTTTGTGTTATTTTGGTCTCTTGTGGATAGTTGTCTTATTGACAATCATACCACATCTTCTTTTTTATATGTGCATTGTTTACAACAACATCATTCAGACTCATATATATGCCTGTCTTGTTTGATATTAGTTACATTATATACATGAATATATATACATTTTATACTAGATTGAAACTTTCTCCAATCTTTTGTAGTTCTTGAAATAATTATCACTGGTAGATGTTCAACAATCGATCAGTCGGTCTTCTGCACAAGCACTGTATGTATCCGCGTGAACAGGACCCTACAAAACAGGCATGCTATCAGGTTCTTGTATATAGAGCCAGATGATTCATGCTTTATATATCTATTGTACTTTCGTGATCGTTTTGAATGGTGCTATAAACGAGGAAAGGATAGGGTAGGGTGAAAAGGGGGAGGCGGGATGCTGGCTACAACAAGTCATTGATTACTTTTTATTGTGGAAGTCATATGTTACTGTTTTATAACAACATCTCAATGAAGTCTGTATAATGTGAATAAAACAAAAATGTCGACGAGAAGAGCCAAAATGTCAGCTCTGAATCAAAGGTCTCCGCGGAGAATTTTGAAATAAAGAATCTTAAATCTTTAGAAAAGTATAAGTATAATTGTGGGGGTAGACATGTTCAACTTTTCCTAATTTAGGTTTTACTGTGTTATCTTTAACAGTACCAAATGTTCTCCAATTTAAACCTTATTTTAAGATGAAAGGGTATGACGATAATTTTCACAAATATCTTTTTTTATAAATACTGTTAATTCATAATACATTTAAAAAGTTTATATCGTAAAGTGCATCATAAGTCATCACAAAAAGCGTCGCCGATGATTTAGTGAAATTGTATTTCCCCCTAGAGTAATGTGTCCTCTAATGTTCCCAGTGATTTATAAACTGGTGCTGTTTTCCCTACAGAAACAATACATACCGCCTTTCCTGGCTATGTTTTCGGTGATTAACTTTTGTAGTTAAATAACATGACATGACTTAAGTACTACAAAGAAACAAGACATATTAACCAGTCGTTTGATATTTACTTATTCAAATACCTAAACTTAACAGGTGAGTGTAAAAGGTATTTTGTTTGTCCCTGGTGTATGTACTTTACATTTAATTAACTTAACATAAAACCCGAGGTGATACATGTACGAAGGGGTAATGATTTTATATTACAGCTTTTAAGTAAAACGACCTATGGAATGCTTCAATCAAAATAGTTAAAGTAGTGGTAATTGCAATGAACAAATCTAGTATAAGTAATTTTGGAACATTCTAGAAAATTATGAATGATATCTATACGTTTAGATTTTGTATTTTGAAGTCCTATTTTAAATGTACGATGTCCTATATTTTTATATCTGCAACAATCTCTAATCTATATCAATCCAATGATACCTATTATAGCTTGGCATTGCACAATCTGACTATTCATGAGGCCTTTACACTAAATTTGTTGGATGTTGGATGTGTACTGATTGATAATGTCGTCTTAAAATGCATGATGTTCTCAACATAGACGCCTAATATTAAATTCCTTCCAAATTCGTATTTGAATATCTTAAGTCGAAAACCTCCTTTTATTAGAGTTTAAGTTGCTG
The DNA here is from genome assembly GCF_965363235.1 of Mytilus galloprovincialis. Lineage (NCBI taxonomy): Eukaryota > Metazoa > Mollusca > Bivalvia > Mytilida > Mytilidae > Mytilus > Mytilus galloprovincialis. The sequence goes on from NC_134847.1 coordinate 4,815,191, forward strand.
TTGATTGTAATTCTGTGGTGTTCTCTGCTTGGTAATTCAGTGAATGACATATGTACCGACATTGGTGTTCTCTGCTTGGTAATCCAGTGAATGACATATGTACCGACATTGGTGTTCTCTGCTTGGTAATCCAGTGAATGACATATGTACCGACATTGGTGTTCTCTGCTTGGTAATCCAGTGAATGACATATGTACCGACATTGGTGTTCTCTGCTTGGTAATCCAGTGAATGACATATGTACCGACATTGGTGTTCTCTGCTTGGTAATCCAGTGAATGACATATGTACCGACATTGGTGTTCTCTGCTTGGTAATCCAGTGAATGACATATGTACCGACATTGGTGTTCTCTGCTTGGTAATCCAGTGAATGACATATGTACCGACATTGGTGTTCTCTGCTTGGTAATCCAGTGAATGACATATGTACCGACATTGGTGTTCTCTGCTTGGTAATCCAGTGAATGACATATGTACCGACATTGGTGTTCTCTGCTTGGTAATCCAGTGAATGACATATGTACCGACATTGGTGTTCTCTGCTTGGTAATCCAGTGAATGACATATGTACCGACATTGGTGTTCTCTGCTTGGTAATCCAGTGAATGACATATGTACCGACATTGGTGTTCTCTGCTTGGTAATCCAGTGAATGACATATGTACCGACATTGGTGTTCTCTGCTTGGTAATCCAGTGAATGACATATGTACCGACATTGGTGTTCTCTGCTTGGTAATCCAGTGAATGACATATGTACCGACATTGGTGTTCTCTGCTTGGTAATCCAGTGAATGACATATGTACCGACATTGGTGTTCTCTGCTTGGTAATCCAGTGAATGACATATGTACCGACATTGGTGTTCTCTTCTTGGTAATCCAGTGAATGACATATGTACCGACATTGGTGTTCTCTGCTTGGTAATCCAGTGAATGACATATGTACCGACATTGGTGTTCTCTGCTTGGTAATCCAGTGAATGACATATGTACCGACATTGGTGTTCTCTGCTTGGTAATCCAGTGAATGACATATGTACCGACATTGGTGTTCTCTGCTTGGTAATCCAGTGAATGACATATGTACCGACATTGGTGTTCTCTGCTTGGTAATCCAGTGAATGACATATGTACCGACATTGGTGTTCTCTGCTTGGTAATCCAGTGAATGACATATGTACCGACATTGGTGTTCTCTGCTTGGTAATCCAGTGAATGACATATGTACCGACATTGGTGTTCTCTGCTTGGTAATCCAGTGAATGACATATGTACCGACATTGGTGTTCTCTGCTTGGTAATCCAGTGAATGACATATGTACCGACATTGGTGTTCTCTGCTTGGTAATCCAGTGAATGACATATGTACCGACATTGGTGTTCTCTGCTTGGTAATCCAGTGAATGACATATGTACCGACATTGGTGTTCTCTTCTTGGTAATTCAGTGAATGACATATGTACGACATTGGTGTTCTCTGCTTGGTAATCCAGTGAATGACATATGTACCGACATTGGTGTTCTCTGCTTGGTAATCCAGTGAATGACATATGTACCGACATTGGTGTTCTCTGCTTGGTAATCCAGTGAATGACATATGTACCGACATTGTTGTCTCTGCTTGGTAATTCAGTGAATGACATATGTACCGACATTGGTGTTCTCTGCTTGGTAATCCAGTGAATGACATATGTACCGACATTGGTGTTCTCTTCTTGGTAATCCAGTGAATGACATATGTACCGACATTGGTGTTCTCTGCTTGGTAATCCAGTGAATGACATATGTACCGACATCTGTCTATTGTTGAACATTGTATTTTGATCGCTATATAGACATCTTACTTCTTTGTTTTGTCGTGTTGTTAAGTTGCTCTCTTTAACGAATGTCCTAAGGGAGCTACCATTTGATTTTTAGGGGGGGGGGGGGTTTGGCTAGGATGAAAAATTTTGTCCTGCATTTTTTTTTAAGTTGTAATCTCTGTCCTGCCTTTTTATTTTTCACTCTATTCGGTCCTGCCTTTTTTTTTTATTAGTTTATCCTGACTTTTTATTACCTAAATTGTAGTCCTGACATTTTTTTTTTGCAAGTGTCTCTTCCTGCCTTTTTTTTTACTCAAAACTCCTGTCCTGCCTATTTTTTTCAAATTTCATCCTAGCCCCCCATAAAAATCAAATGGTAGCCCCTAAGTATATATTTAGATTTGATTCTAAATATGTCTTCCAACACATATTTGTCTTTATGAATGTATACCAATTTGTTACATACGTTAAAAAAATTCTTGAATCAAAATCTTCAAGTTTTTTTTATCTTTCAAACCGACATACGAACACTCAGGCTCAAGTGAAATAAATCTTAATCCTAATTTTATACTGCCACCCACACAAACATTAATTATTTTTCATACACACCGTAGACATTAATATAAAACTACATCTCAGTCCAAGTCCTTGTATATTTTTTTTCCATTCTCCCTATTTCCTTTAGGTTGCGTACAAGATTGGACATTGAGATATGTTATGTAAGGTCTTTGTGAGTGTATTTCTCCTTCCTCCCTATTTCCTGTAGGTCGCGTCCATGGGTCTCTGCTTTTTTTCTGTTTATTAACATCAAATCTAAATTTTAAAAATCATACAAGCCAGCCTAGAATAAAATTACACACTACAACACTGTGTACAACGCTCGTAAACTTATAAGGAAGGCGGTCTGAGACATGTTTGCTCAAATATTGTATGTAGTAAATAATATTGAATTACTTTCTTTTTAAATTTTGAATCAAATAATGCCTCAAGTTCAAAGGCCCCCTTAAAACACTTATTTTTGTCTATTAACATATTTTTTAAATATTTTTGTTTTATAAATTGAGTCTTATGACTTTCAACAACCTAAAACTTATTCATTTCTGACAATGTTGCATTTCATGCACATTGGGTGATTAAGGCGATTGTTTTAACTCATTACATGCAGCTATCTTCTAAATTTAACATTTCCCTTGCGACAATACTAATACTATTGTCTGCTCATGGCCGATACTATTTGCTGTTAGTCTGGCATGACCAAAGAAGAAAATATTGAAACTGACAAAGACAGTATAATATACATTGACCTTTACAATTTAGCTAGGTGGCATTCCGTTACAAAAATTGTGTAGCCGGGGGTAGCGCGAGGGGAACGCTCACCGATGAGGAGGAACAACTCTCGCCCTTTCCTACAACCTTATAAAGGGTATTTATTTTAAATTAAAAATATAAGGGTCGCAGATAATTTATTCATATATTTTTCGTATTCATTTATTTCTCAATCAAAATCATGTTTGTTTCGTATACTATTCTCATATCTTATCTCTATTAGGACTATAGGTTACCAGTCAGACTAGGATTCTATTATCCATGTACATTCATACTCATGGATGCATCCGATTTCATATTTCATTTGAACTGACCTTAGGTTCAATACATGTACTAACATTTATATTCACGAGTAAATTTTAGTGATTTCACCCGCGGAAAGTAGAAATTGTCAGGATACTAACTTAACTTTTCACTATTACTCTCGGTTCATAATTCGATGTACAAGGTTGTTGGGTTACCGAAATTACCATTTAACTTCATGTGGATGGGTGGGGGTGGATGGTCCTAACAAAAAAAAACATAACTAGAGGCTCTTAAGGAACAGTATTGCTGTTTACAGTTTATCTCTATCTATAATAGTATTCAAGATAATTAACAAAAACGGCAAAATTTCCTTAAATTTACCAATTCATGGGAAGCAACCCAACAACGAGTTGTCCGATTCATCTGAAAATTTCAGGGAAGATAGATCTTGACCTGAATAACAATTTTTCCCATTTCAGATTTGCTCTAAATGCTTTGGTTTCAGAGTTATAAGCAAACATCTACAGTTTACCCCTATGTTCTATTTTAATCCATGGGGGGCCATCTTGGTTGGTTGGCCGGGTCACGGGACACATTTTTAAAACTAGATACTCCAACGATGATGGTGGTCAAGTTTGGTTAAATTTGACCCAGTAGTTTCAGAGGTGAAGATTTTTGTAAAAGTTAACGATGGCGACGGACGCCGGACGACAGACGACGGACGCCAAGTGATGAGAAAAGCTCACTTGGCTCTTTGGGCCAGGTGAGCTAAACAAATAAACGCGAAAAAAATTTGATTCAGACACCCCCCCCCCCCTTTTTTTTTTAAGTAAAACAGTTGCTCCATTAAAACCTGCTATATTTTCAGGTAGGTTTTTATGATATATTTTTTATATATATTTGGCTTTTGGAGTTTTTGCTTTAATTTGGAAAAAATATTTGCGGTCTGGTTATTCATTTAGTCATATATATATATACGTCGTGGAAAAGTGTGTTTGTAGGCGTTTAAATAATTCGCACTGTTGTTTATGAGTTATAAATGTAACATTTTTATAAGTAAAATGAAGTTTTTGTTATATATCATGACATACTAGTATCAGATGGTTCTGCGTGTTTAAGAAATACCCAGCTCCCCCTCCCCGATTTTAAAACAACACATTATGTGTCGTACTTCCGTCTATTATTTTGGTTTACACACACTGTATCCCTGTTCATGAGATACTACACACAATGGGGTGTCGGACCGATGGGGTGTCGGACCAATGGGGTGACGGACTAATGGGGTGACGGCGGAGCAAAGGGGTAACAGACCAAAGGGGTGACGGACCAATGGGGTGACGGACTAATATGGTGTCGGAATATCGGGCGACCCCATTATAATTTAATAAAAGGGAAGCCGAAAATTAATGACAAAAAATTGGAAATACCTAACACGTGGCTCTTGAACAAATCTGGAAATATTTAGAACCATATAAAAAGAGTTTTTTAAGTATTTGCCATGGCCGACAGTGCAACACCCTCATGGGTAGTCAGTTTCGTTTTTTGCATCAACTATTTTAAAAATCATCGAAAAGTAAGTTCAGATTCCATCTTACGAGCTTTCCCTCTTTTTAGTTCCTTGTGTTCTTTGAAACACTTGATACGGTACATGAACTTCAAACTGAGTCAAGATCTTCACATTGGTTATATCTTCTGAATTATTTCACATGTTGTTTGTTATGTTGGTGTTTTTATAGCTTGCTTAGCTATACGATATGGTTTTGCTTAATGTTAAAAACAGTGTATCTAGTTAGCTGTAGAAACAGGTACGATGTATACATAATACAGGCCCTCCTTCTGTTGATTAGTATTTGTTCAGTTTACTGGTATAGTGAACCTTTATTGGAGAAAAATCACTCTTTCGGTCAACTCGATTAACAAATTTAAGAAAGTGATTTCGATAAAATATACCATAATGTATCGCCTTAAAAATTCAGATGCTGTCTTTGTTTAATGACACATCTTTAAAATTTTCATTAAAAATTCGAAGTCCCTTTAAAGTGCACATGTGATATGAATATTTACTCAAGGCAAATTTCAGGTCAAACGATAAAAAGGTTGAACTTAGACCTTGACCTTGCTATTTAACGTATTCTTTTATCTTTTGTTTTGACATATCTGTTTGTCAAAGCCATTGTTTAGGGCGCGGGTAAGTAATTTGACTCTAGAATCATCTGACAGGTATTCTCTTTGATGTTTACCTGTGATCACAACCTCGTTTTATCTACCTTTATAACGATGTACCCATTTATATTAAAAGATTTGAAGACATTGAAAAGATTTACACTAATTTGTCTATTTAAATCTGTCTTTGTTTTATGAAGCATGTCCCAATGACTTGACTAATTTATCAGTATCTAGAGTAGAAAATAGTCAGTAATTATGTAATGACTCCTTGAGTATGTAAATAAAGGGAAAGTAAAATAGTATCTATATTATCTATGCGTCTGATCGTCTTGTACAGGTATATAGGTATTCTTTTGATGTTGTTATCTTGTCATTTTCGCTGGTTATTAGCTGAGAACTCACGCAATAAACGTATTGGTACTATAGATCTTTAAACTTACTATTTCACAATGTTGACTAAGATTGCCTTTCCATCAGGTTATTATATGAGGCTTCAGATGAAATCTAGCCTGAATGTGCTACCTATTTAGTGAGGTACAAGACTGTATTATTTGCTCAATGATTTAACTTGATATAGTTTATCTAACACTGGTAGTCATCCTATGAATAGCTTTTTTTTCTTTTCTTTTTTTTGCTATTTTTATAGTTATTCTTTTTGATTTATGTGTGTATGTGTTTTTTACATGTCTTTTATGATTGAAAGGCCACACACATCTAAACGGTTGATGATGATTGTGCTACGTTGCATCAGCGTAAAGATAATTCTATTCGGACTTCCATCTGTATGAAATAGACAACGTCCTCATATACGGTCTGTATCTTTGACAGTACCTGGAGTGATTGTAGATAGCGGGAGTTAACGACTAGATTATTTGGGTTAGAATAAGTATTGAAGTTGTTGTTCATTGGAACACCTGATCAAATGGTAAAGCTTTGATCTTTTGTGTCTCTCTGAGCGTACTTGATAGTAAGTTATTATAAAGTAACTTGATTAAATAGTTTTTGGTCGGACGCTTGCAAGAAAGACAGACCACGAAAAACATGTATCTTGTATTATATGGAGTCCAAATTTTCACAAATGAGAGAAATTTAAATAGATTCTGAAGTTCATTTCCTGTTTTGCCTTTCAATTTGTATCTCTATGAAACCTGCGCATTTATAATTGATTCCATGTGAACATGTATCATATGCTTTATAAAGACGTGGGTAATGAGTGGAATAACGGGTGTAATTTAACATGAACATTTGGGGTTTTGAACATACTAAACATCCAAATTTATTTCATTATGTAAATTATCTTAAATTGATTTGAAATCAAAATGGAAGAATTCATCCTTTCTATTCTGTTCCATGGGAAAGTTAATATTATTACATCTTTAGGTAGGGAAAGTATGCAATATATAATATAGTCTGTATAAATATCCAACTGTTAAAATCACTTCACGAGTAAGTTTCACTACGACCACTATAGAAATGGGAAGTAAATTTACATATGCATGCGGTCATCTTATTCTGTCTGTGTGTCACCTGCAGGTGAAAGGTTCCATTATTGTCAATCAACACTGCTTGATGAATAAGGAAACTGTATTAATAATTTCTACAGATATTCACCACAGCATGTGTCGGGGATGGTTACCTTCTCGTATCATTATATAGATTGTGCTCGAATTTTGCCAATATCTTATAACTTTGTTTAAAGAAAGTTCAACCAGTTCTTCATGTGGTTTAGCTAGCTATAAAACCAGGTTCAATCCACCATTTTTTACATAAGAAAATTGCCTGTACCAAGTCAGGAATATGACATGCAGTTGTTATCTATTCGTTTGCTGTGTTTTGAACTTTTGATTTTGCCATTTGGTTTCGGACTTTCCTTTTTGAATTTTCCTCGGAGTTCAGTATTTTTGTGTTTTTACTTTTTATAAAAATGTTTCAAATTTGGAATTTTGGGTCATCAGTGCTCTTCAACTGCGATTATTTGTATACATGATCTCATATGTTTTTAATCATGTCATGTTCCCCCGTTGAGCCGTCTGAGTGAACAAAGTTTGTCAGCATAAAAATCGACCTTCAACATTGTTATATATATATTTTTTCTTTCCCAATTTATATCACCAGCAATTAATGCGAATACAGCATTGCAAGCTTCGTCTGGTATTTTCTTCTTACAATATGCTTTGTACTTTCAGAGAAAATATCATTTTAACACGAAGTTGCGTTCATAAAGTTTAGATTTGAAATATTGTAAAAATTAAGGACATAAATCTTCATATACGAGTCTGAATATTGATGTTTCTCCGTGTAAAATAAAATAATACCGTATAATAAAAGACTTTAATATCATTACATAAAATCCTATATTAAAAACTGTAGGAGAATTATTGTGTATAAACGAAACCTGTTTCCTTACCGACTGTGAGAAAAACAATTTTCATACATAATTCAGCAGATCCATACATATAATAGTTATTATACTTTATAATGCATGCAAAACTGTTGTATATATTCATATTAAAAATTGTTTATCTGGCATATTAAATACAAATCTGTATTCAATATTACAAACCAGAAAAACCATTTTAATGGCACAGGCAGACACTTGACGCTTAGGTGGCCATTATATTATCATTATCAAGGTATACAAAGTGCATATGGGAAAATATTTGTAGATAACATTCGTAACCTGGTGACATTACTCTCAAGACGTTACATATTTGGTAGCAGATGCGAAGAAAATTCTTAGATGATGTTTTTTATTTTTTTCATTGGTGGCATGAAGATGCATCTTTTGTCGAAAAAAGACCATGTAAGCTGACACATGTATACGTTCAATTATTATAAACCCCCTCATGAAAAATCAAAATAAAACCAAAACAAACAAAATAAACAATACACTTGTACACAAACCAAATAAACAAGACACTTATACACAAACCAATAAACAATACACTTATACACAAACCAAATAAACAATACACGTATACACACACCAATAAAAGAACGCGTTTTATTTCTACTGTTTATGCCCCAACAGAATGTACAAGAGTTTTGAGATAAGCACACTAGCATTATCGTATTCTATTAAGATTTAAGCGGCTATATTGGTCACTGCATTTTTCAACACTTAAACATAACCCATACAGTATAGTAAGCTATGACAGGTCCCGACATGACACTGAAAAGGTAACAACCAAAACTTCATTTGACATGGCTGTGTAAAAGCAGAACTTACGAACAAACTTCAGATCAGCTAAAAATAGCTTGACTCATATGATCGTCAGGAAATATGCCCCAAAAAATAACAAAAAGATTACAGACACAAAGTGGTTTTTTTATCCAGTAGCGTTTACATGCCTGTACAAGTATATTTTCATGCAGCTACTTTTACTGAGGACACCCGTTGGGCTATGAAGTATGTACAGAAACAAAGCAGCACCCGTGTGGTTGGACTCATTTGTAACTGAGCTAAGAATAGGAAGATAAGGGATGATTGCAAATGAGACAACTCCCTCCCCTACCAGAGACCAAATGAGACAACTCCCTCCCCTACCAGAGACCAAATGAGACAACTCCCTCCCCTACCAGAGACCAAATGAGACAACTCCCTCCCCTACCAGAGACCAAATGAGACAACTCCCTCCCCTACCAGAGACCAAATGACCGAGAGTCTAACAACACTATTCTGTAAAAATGGCGTGGATGTAAACAACTTCAGGTCACGATACGGCCTTTAACAATGAACAAAACCAATACCTCAGAGTCAGCTACAAAAAGCTCTGACGAAATAATGGACAATTTAAAAGTGAAACCCAACAGCTTGATTTTTGACAATACAATCAACGAAAAACAAATATGTCAGACAGCTACTAAGTAAAACTATTTGACTTCTTTTTTTTTTTATAGTAGAATGGATAGTATATGTTTGACATAAAGTGGATATAATAAAAGACGTCGCACGTTTCCCCTTGTATGGCTTTTAATTTGACATTAAAGAGACGAAAAAACATGCAACACTCAAAGAAATTCATTAAATACAGTTCTACACTATTTTGACATTTTTATTATCCTATAGTGCAATTTTAACATTTTTGCAGCTAAGAGGGTTTCAAAAATAAACGTGCCGTCAGTCTTAACAAACTTACATGTATATTTTGATAAAAAGGTGACGTAACGTGACACTTTACAAGATCTTTTGATAGATCTGCAGGTTTTTGATTTCCACGGCTGATTCTCATAATAATATGTCTTTAAAAAGTAATAAAGCGAAAGGTTGCTGTTTTCCCTACAATAGATATGACCTCATTTATAATGCGGTCACGCTTAGAAAATATCATAACACTCTGTTATTCGATAATATCTTTATATTTTATTCACACCTGAAAAACTTATTTGGCTTGTAAAGAAAACCCCAGCTGGAGGGGTTTGTGTAGCAAGTACGTGTTGTGAATTGGCAATTTTATATTAACATTTTATTTTTGCCAATAAGATAGGGAAATTACATGCCCCTATATCGATATATATTAATACTTATGGGTAAACGAAAAGAGCAGGGCGTTTCGTAATTATTATTTGTGTACGTTACCTAATATATTCAAACTTTTACCGTGAAAAGTTAAAATAGGAATATATAATCAGTTTGGACGAGTGTGTATACAAAGCCCGAAGGTTTGTATTTGTGATATGCATCTTCCATACATTATGGTATAATTCATGTGATGATTTTAATACCCACTCATTATAAAGTCAAATTAAGACAGTATTTCATAAAGTTATATTTTATTTTCGAATAAATTAGTACAAACCTTGAAAGGTATGAACCAGAAAGATTTTAATAACATCTCAACGGAAATAAGACAATAGGTTGATGATAAAAATATTCTAGTAATGGAAAACAAATGCCACTGCTGAACTATAAAATAACATATTGTTTTGTCAATTACCATCTTATTCAATAAATCATATAGTAATAATAGGCTAGGGTGTCTTATTTATTTCAATACAAACATTCGAAAAATAAAATTTATGACAAGAAAAAATATTTTTATTTTAATTTTAGTTAATGCTAAAAAAATGAATGTTAACTGTCTGTATATATACACTTAAGACATTGTAAGAATAAGAAGACTTTTATTGAAATAGAAAATTTCCAGATGTGTTGTTAATAACTCCGTTGTATTGTATTCATTACATTTGGAAAAGGTACACAAACATATCTAAACGTTTCACTTATTTGGACTCCAGTCCTCGCTCACAAAGCTGGATCTTTCGTCAGCGATTAAGGTTATGAACTGACTAGATACAATACAACGTTGCATATTACTGTATTGAGTAAACAGAACCCGTTTTTAATAGTACCTAAGAATTTAAATAAAAAGATTGACTGACATTATTCAGGAAAAATCAAATCTTAAATAGTATAAAAGTTGTTTTTTATTCTTTGTAACCAAAGACTTTCTAATCTAACCTTATCATAACCTCAAAAGCACGTGCACAAATGAAAAAATAATTTCAAGCAAAAATAAACGAATAAAACAGCTTGTGTTGTGTGTTTTTAGAATTTCTTTTTCGTAGGGAAAGTTGAAATCAATAATAATTTCCGCTTTAAACGTTTATTACTTATCATATGATATGATACCAACAGCTTGTTTTTGTTAACACTGGAGCAACCTGTGGTGTCTATAGGAACATATTTCCTTTGATAATTCATTTGACGATGGTGTTCTCCGTAACGAAGACGTAATATATCACAATTCGTCGAAAAATGCTGATAAAATGAAAAGAGAATTCCCAAAGAGTTTTCAAGATATGCCTGGTATTATAATCAGTATAGATCATCTTCTAGAATATTTCTTACTTTCTCGTTTTCGTTATCTTGGTCAAAGAATAAATGTTTAATTTTGTTTTAATAGCCCCGCATATTATGTCTTTTTTCGAAATGTATATGTAAATTTTTTAATTGCTGTTTTTCAATTGACTATTGTCACGAAAATTAATTTTTATACTAATAATGACAACATCTTCACCAGAAATAACCCTGGTGTCTAAATGAAACAACGATGTTATACGATGACAACATTATCACAGACTATCGTTGACGTCAAAATCAATTCATAATAACTGACGATGTCAAAATTATCACTGAGCTATCTTTGACGTCTAAAAGAGTTCATCGTAATGTTTACGGTGATCATAATACTAACATTGGCGTTTGAATGAGACAATGATTATTGACGATGACAAATAAAGGCAGCTGTAGTATACTGCTAAGGTAGCAATACACAGTTAGAAGTTTAGTTTCGCATTATGGCCCCTGTGAATTTTTTAAATATGAAACTTTTTGTACAATAAAATTGATTTTTAGATAATTGAAGAATAATATAGCCTTCTTAGTGGGTTTAGATGAACATTAAGATTGTTTTTAACATGTTTTATAGGCCATTTGTATGATTGACAGTCCGTATTTTCCTATCCATACCGTTCATAGGTCCATACATTATTGTAGTGTTTATCAACAAAGATTTTGCGCTCGATCTTTTCAATTCAATTTTATGGAAAAACGAGCAGATAAGCATATGATTTTTTTGGGACCACTTGATAGATATAAACCTATGGATTCAGGAAAGGTATTACTGTAATTGATTGAAATTTTCCTTTAGACCAAATTTCGGAGACTTTTATGACATGTTCACCCCCCCCCCCTTTTTTGCTGTATTTTGTATCTAAGAAATGCAGATTGTTGCCATGGTTACACCCAAGAGGGATTATATTTCACCCTTATGACCATTAGAAATCAAATCTATGGAAGATTCTCTTTCTAGAAGTATATACATGCATAACACACATATAAAGCCCTCTTTGTTAGACAGGAGGGGAAAGAGGGTGTTTAAAAATTATGAGTGTCAATTTTAAGTTTTTTTCCTAACTGTGTATTGCTACCTAATCGAATTTCATAACTTGAATCGCTTGAGAAAATAAGAAATCCAGGCTACAAACTAAAACTGATGGAAACATCATCAGATATAAGAGGAGAACTACGACACAACAGAAACATAACACTTAAATGTAACACACACAGAAACGAACTATAATATAACAATGGCCATTTCCCTGACTTGGTACAGGACATTTAAAAAAATATGGTTGAACCTGGTATTGTGGCTTCCCAAACCTCCCGCTTGAATGGCAATGCTAAATATAACACTAAAATGACAACATTATATGACAGGACTTCAATACAAATAAATTGGAAAATATATATATGAGAGAAACACACAAATAATAGCTATCTAAAGGTACTAGTACCAGGTTTATAAATAAATACGCATGACGCGCGATCATCTACACAAGACTAATCAGTGACGCTCAGATAAAAAAAAGTTGGAAAGCCAAATAAGTACAAAGTTGAAGAGCATTGAGGACCAAAAGTTCCAAAAAGTTGTGCCTAATACGACTTAGGTTTCCTGTCTCGGATAAGATCATCCTTTGTAGTTAGAATAATTCATATTTTTGCAAACAGTAAACTTATAAAAATGACTATATAATAGATATACATGATAACACCAACATGTTCATAGAACTAAATTTGACGTCTAAATGAGTTCATGATCATTAACGATGACAGCAATATCACAGAACTAACTTTTCAGTCTTAATTAGACCATGATCATTGACGATGCGTGACAACATTATCACTTAGCTAGCTTTGACGTCTAAACGAGTTCATAGTAATATTAACGGTGACAAAATTACAATCATACTAACATTGACGTTTAAATGGAACCATGATCATTGACGATGACACCATTTTCATAGAGCTAACTTTGACATCTTAATGAGTTCATGATAATTGATGATGACAAAATTATCACTGAGCTAGCTTTGGCGTCTAAATGAGTTCATGGTAATATTAACGGTGACAAAATTATCATCATACTAACATTGCTGTTTAAATGAGACCATAATCACTGACGATGACATTATTAACATAGAACTAACTTTGACGTCTAAATGAGTTCACGGTCATGGGCGATGACAACCTTATCACAGAGCTATCGTTGACGTCTAAATGAGTTCATTATCAAGACGATGGCAACACTTTCAACGATCTACCTTTAACGTTTCAATGATATCGTTATCATTGACGATGACATAATTAACACAGAACTAACTTTGACGTCTAAAATGAGTTCATGATCATTAATGCTGACAACATCATTACAGTACTAACTTTGACATTTAAAAGAGACCAATATCACTGACGATAATTTAGTCCTGGTATCTATGATGAGTTTATTTACATCATACTCCCCAGAACTAACTTTGACGTCGAAATAAGTTCATGATCACTGACTATTATCGACGAATGACATACCTCCTAACAAAAACAATATTCTCATGTTTCTAATTGTGATAGGGAGTTTTGATGTTAAATATTTTTCATAATTTCCACTAGAATTAGCTTTGAAACCGTAATCCTTGTTAATAGCGAAAATAAAAATGTAAAGAATTGTGATTAATTCTACTTCATAGAAACTATAGATTGGAAAGACTAGTTAATATACACTAATTAAAATTTGACATGCATTGATAAATCGACGAGGAACCGTACCGAATGAAATCTGGATGATTTGAATTGGAAATGCATCCCAGCACATGGTCTTCAGCGAAGTAAAATCAATCTGTAAATGTATTTAACATTTGCAATGCATATTTCTGTTTCACTTTCAGTCCCCTAGCTAATTCTGATATTTCGTGGGTCCAATGAACCGTGAAACGTACCGAAATCGGAACCGAAAGAAAACGTGGTGATTTACAACACATGAGGAGATACATCCTGTTGAGACTATCGTCCCCACGGATCTTCTCGTCTCAATCTGATTTAACCGTTAATAAATCATCAGAGCGATTTACTATGTATTACGTTCGTTCTTTATCTGTTGTATATGTAATGATTTTTTTCCTTTGATCTGCAGCATGTGTTCATGGCGTAATAATCTCCTATATGGAATAATATCATGTATCTAATTGCTCATTGTAGCTGAACGTGTTTTCATGCAAAAGTGGTTTATTTAGTTAAGCTTATTTTTTAGCTGTAATAGAACGGGTTTTGTGGATTAAAAGTATCAATAATTGCTAGAAATGGTCAACTGGTGCTAATCATTTACCCAGAATTGCGGTATATCCTTTTGCCAAGAATAGATTTTTGAAGTATTATTCAATCGACGTGTTTTGTTATTTATGTTTTGTTGTTATTATATTTACTCCGAAAACGCTCTTTATGATGTCTCGTGACTGGAAAATACACGCTCAACGTTTTGAGGGTCAACAGTTTGCTTTAAACATCCAATCAAGCATTTCAGATTTCAAGTTTTATTGATGAGTAAAAGAAAATTCTTTCTCAAATATGGTAGTTTTTATCCCCCCTGGGACCCTGTGTCATTATTATTCACATAATGGCCTGTGTAAGCTGATTTTATTTTACGATACTTGTATAAATAAAAACTTGTAACATATGTTAATCTATGAAATTCTTAAACTGCGCACTGCAGTAAATTATCACTTAAATATCGTGCTATGTTATATATTACTGTTGACAAAGTTCTTACTTAGGCCCATATAATATGACAACGATAGTTTAACTTGACAGTCCCATACAAAAACGGTTAGGATCGTAGATATAAGCCTTTGATCTTTACTAATATTAAAGGCTTGTATCTAAAATTGACATGTCTGGTGTGTACTCTCAATGAAGGTGTACTGTAAATTAACGTCCCTCTCAAGGATATAAATAAAGTTTGAAACGATCCTCGTTTACCTGTAGAAAGGTCATTCAGACCGACTTCAAAGGATGAACAAGTGTTTTGCCTAGTTCTTTGTTGAATGTGAAGAGTCTCTTCATATGATGTTATGATGTTGTATAAAAATTAAGATAAGGCTAATAACGATTTTGATTGTTTCGTAGGTTATCATTAATGGTTTAGGGTATAATTCACAAAAGCTTTGAAGGATATAAGTGCTGTTGTTAACGATACTCTGGCATTCATGTCATGAGCAAAGAAAACGACGAAAAAATATTTATGGAAATTTGTTTTACCCTTGCATTTGTACGATTATCCTTTAAATGTTTCGTTTCAAATTTCGATACGACAGATTAAGAATATATTGTTTTATTTCAACTTGGTCATGACATATCTTATGTAAGCCCTGATCTATTGCTCATTTAATATACTATGTAGAAAAAGGTTTATCAAATGTTTATTAAATAAATGCACAATTATACCCCAATGGGGTTGAAGGCCTACATAAACCAACAAAATAATTTTACAATACATCATTTATCACTACATGTTCTTGTAAACGTATGACATTTTCGACATAATCCATTCTCAATATTATAGAACACATTTTAACATTTAAAAAATGTCAAAATTTAGTTCCAAGTAATCGTATATAGTCCAAAAACAAAGGTTTTCGTTCAAGAATGGTTCGACTTTAATGAGTATATTTAATGATTATTTTAATTGATTTTGTCCGTTACTATATATAAATATAATTATGTATATCTTTAGACAATGAAATATCTATGGGTTAGGCTTAGTTAATGTACTTGGAAGTGGATGAAGGTCAATTGCAGTTTCTCGTTAATTTTTCTAAAGTCTATACAAAAGCAAGTGTATCGGTCAGTTATTCTATTACCATTTATGTTATAATATTTGTTTCATAATCTACAGTTAAATAATGATTAAATGCTTTGTATACTTTTATAGCTAATGAAAAATATAATTCATTAATCTGGGTTTGTTTTTTAGAATTCTATTGTTTCAAAGCCATTTAAATTACATTAAAACATTTTTATATACATTTTCGTAAAAGTGCTTTCAATTTTGTACTTTTCAACATGCTGATGTAGTTATTGTATGGAATTAAGTTTCTCTCAAAATGCAATAATGGTTTCCAAACATTTTAATATAAAATAATGTTGTTTGTAAAATTAATATTTATTACTTGACGTGATAAAAATGTTTCATTATACGTTACTGGTCTAGTAAAGTCATACATGAAGGGTTATATCTTATATTGAAAGGATATGAAGTATTGTTCCCGCGATGAATAAATTGCTGGAGAGATATTAAATGAAATTAATCAATGAGCCAAGATGAATTTGTAATATTCTCGTACTAGATATTAAATGGTACCTCTCATTAACTTCCATGTTACTAAATACCAAACTGATGATCATTAACCATAACCTGTTACGGTCCAATTTTAAATCACTTTTCCATTCCGCTTCAGTACACTTTCAATCATATCGTATTCAGGAACTAATGTTCCGTGAATGAATAGTTGTTTGGAGAAAAATTTGTAAATACAATGGCTTTAGACGTCTAAAGTGTTTGACTTTTTGAGACAATATGTCACCCTCAGTTATTATTTGATGATTGCAAATTCTAAATTTTAACGCATGATCATATCTTTGATGTGGGGAAATGAGTTTTAAGAATCACCCACAGTAGGGACATGGTTAATGGATTTGTCTTCGTAACAATTAAACCAAAACAGTAATAGCAATTTTATGTACATCGACAACAACGTGTAAAATGCCCTAGACACAACATTTTTTTTTAAATTCTGGCGGTTTAAATTAACTATATAAAAAAGGCGAAAGATTCAAAAGGGAAATTCAAACTCATAAGTTGAAAATCAAATGATAACACAGGCAACAAACAAAAAAGATCGAAAACCAAACCATGTATTCCAAACACAGCATGGAATCTTAAAGACTAAGCAATAAGAACTCACATAAATTCGGGGTGATATCATGTTATTCGGAAAAACCTGGTTGTAGGTCTAATTTGATAGGTCACATTTGAGGTAAAAAGGATACTAATCATGTGTCAACTACTTGCCAATTGAAGTACAGGCCGTATGTTCACTTATGTTATAAACTAATTGAACGAATGAACAATATGAACAAGGCAAGTAAAAACTGATGTAAATGCAGTGGTTCTATTAAAAACAAATCAAATTTAAGGTTTTTCCAAATATTTAAGTAACAAATTAATTATAGTCTAAATTGTTTGTTTTTTTAATTAATTTCACCGCGATGATTTCTTTTAATATCAGAAATGTACACGTGTTCCATTACGACTCTTTTACCTTTAAGATAAAATAGAAGTGACCGTCATTCATTATAAATAAAACGTGTCTATATTTCATACAGAGAGATTTACGTAGGATATATACTTTACTAACATTTCTAAAACCTCTGTAACACTCTCATTTGATATGTCAAAATTTCATGCCTACAGGACTTGAGAAAAAAATGAAAGGTTTTAACGTTAAGCCCTTTGAACACAGAAATTAATATTCTTCAAGTATTTGTGTATCAGAACAAGCAAGATAACGAATAGGTTAATACAGTCGGTTTTCTGCTGATTTCGTGTCAAACAATTTACCAACCAAACTTCAAATTTGTATTAAATATACACTAGAAATAAATAATAGTCTAGACTTTTTTGTCTGCAGTGTTTTCTAATCAGTGAATAAAACTGTATAACTTGAAAGACATTTTGTTCAACAAATATTTAGCTAATTCTAAACGATGATAACATTTATTTATTTATTCATTTTTTGTAATATGGTTTTTATCTAACTAATTACTTCACTAATCGTATGTATATCAAGTGATCGTATTGAAAATAAAATCGTTCTTAGTAAAGATACATTCAGAAGATTTTTCGGACGAACGAATTTTTTTAATCTGTATGTCCATTAACAATAGTGTGTCGAGAAAGAGATTTTCAGTATATTGAAGTAGGGTCTGCTTACTTTTTCGGAGCACCTAAGATCAACCCGTAGGGGTTCGTGTTACTCAGTCTTTTTTTTTATGTTGGGTTTTGTGTACTTATGTTTGATTGTCTTCGTCTTATAAGCTATGGCGTTATCAGTTCATTTTCGACTTGTGGGTTTGGATGTCACTTTATCCTCTGCCTCTCTTTTTGTAACATATAAAAAAAGGATCTTTCAATTATAAATAAACACAAAAACACATCCAGAATTAAAACTCAGAACCCATATATCATTCCAACAAAAAATTATTGTTTGGGGTTTAACGCCACCTTCAGCACTATTGATTATAGAGGAAACAGAATCAAGCAGGAAGAGAGACATATTGGTTCCATGAACGATATTAAGTAGCATTATGCTGTCAAATAATGATCTCTTTCTGTTTAACCAAAAACAAAAAGACATAAATAAGAATCTGAATGTGATCTACAGCAAAAAAGATAAGACAAAATGTCAAAAAAAGGCCCAATTGAAAACAAAATACCAAGAAGAAAATCATAGTGGATGCTTAAATATAACAACTAATAAAAGTCAAACACAAATTTAGAAAAATGACATAAAAATTAAAGAATACAGCAAGAAAGTCCCCTTTCAGAGCCTCGTAGATAGTTTGAAATACAGAGTTTAGGTACATGTAGATGATTCACTAATAACCATTAACGGGAAAGGCATAAATTTCCGTATATAGCGCTAATGTTTACAACAGATAGTTTTATTGAATACACATTGCTACTATCAGTATTTCAATCGCAGACGTGATACGAGAAACTGGTAGACATGCAATACTAAACGACAAGCTATTACATAAGAAATGAATTTTAATTACGGAATCGATATTGCTGTGCTGTTTAAGATAAAATGTTCTTCCGTCTACTAGCTTTTTAATTGTTCAGTATATCATTAGGGTGTTTCATTTGATTGTTTCACACTTGAGCTGCCGAGGATAGGTTTATATTTTTAACGTTTTGCTTCATTATGATTTTATTGAACCTTATTGTCATGGGAGGAGATGATTAAAGAAACAAAAAGAAATTGTTATGATGCTATTCATAAATATTTCAAAAATAAGAAATCTCATCGTTCCGGTTTGCTACGTTTTTAGAAAGAAACCGTATTGGAGACTACATACACTGTTCAGAATTTTATAAAAGACTTTAAGACATTAATAAAAAGTATGTATGATGTAATGGAAGTGTTTCCGGTTGAGAAAATAAAATAGGTTATTAGTGCTCTTGTCTCTGTTCACACTACTTACTACAGAAAAGTCAATACGACACCGGCCATTCAATTGTGTGTGGAAAAGAGGGGTGGTTGGTGACAATGGGTATTTTTTACTAAGAGGACCACATTTTTCGACCTTAATCGATAAAAAATATGAAAGTATTGTTCAATAAGATACAGGAACGAACCCAAAATTGTACTGCCCCTAATTTTCATCGGAAACAACTATTCTATTCAATTTCCTTCTAAAACAAATTCTTTGTTTCCCGGAAATTTAGAATATTAATCGATAAAAACGACCTTGCCCTATGCAAAAGTTGAAAGGTCGTCATACTAGTGCTTTGACATATGTAATACGCACTAAGGGACGACATCAAAATTTCAACGAAGGATAAAAAACTTCATTCATATCGTTTTTTCACTAACCCCCTACCCCTCTCTTAACATAATTTGGGAAAAATTGATTGACCAATAAGGATATGTGTAAAATCGATGTAAATTTATACAAAACCTGCAACAATTTGACCCCCACCCCCAAATATTTGAATTAAGTTTTTTATCCTTCATTGATTTTTTATGTCGTCCCTAAACAAATGAAATAATGATTCTGAGTCAGCACGTTCAAATAAATACTGAATGTCTTTAATAACTCTTTTCTCGAATTGAAAAGACTTGTATTACAGTTCAGCGAATGCATGTTGCTTTTGAAAACGATATTTAAAAGACGCCATTAAAACTTATTTGTTTTTAAAGCAGCAACTCAGTGCAGAGTTAACAGGAAGATAACTAAGCACGTAACTAACAATAATACTATGACGTTATCATCAAAGACCATCGTCTTTAAAATGAAAATGTCTCGCTATTTTATATTTTTGTAGCCGGTTGTTTTAACATTTACCAGATAAACTTGATTCTTTTTCCGTACAAAATCAATATAAAGAAGGATCAAACGAAACTGTTCATTGATGTAGATGTTTAATAAAACAAGATATTTTTATTGATTTGAGAAATGCATTGTTTATTTACATAAGCAGTGATATCTAAACCAGTACATCATAGGAATCTGCGTTTTTCATTCATATTTATTATCACTATAGATTTCCATGAAAGACGCTAGTTTTGTGATTGAATCTGATTAAAATAAACTTTCTAATACATATGCAACCACAAAAGTATACAATCTAGCTGTAATTCAGTTACTGAAGACCACACATAAGCCTCGATATCAATGCACAAATCACTCTTTCTCTCGCATTTGAGTATGTTTTAATTTAGTCTTATTTCTTCTAGCGTCGTGAATGTCATTAGTATGTTTTCTCAATTCATTTTACACATAATAAAAAAAAGACGTTTCGAGCAGACGATAACAAATATAAAGAATCATATACCACGTGCCGTTGATAGCTTTGCTGTTCTGTGTAAGCAAAGGATCCGTGTTTAAGACCGAACTTTGAATTATTCTGGTTTACTTTTACAAATTGTGAATTGGATGGAGAGTTGTTTCATTTGCACTTATTATCTAGTAAACTTAAAATATACATTAAAATGCGGTATGGGCTTTGCTCATTGTTGAAGACCGTATGTTCACTTATTCTATAGTATTCTATAGTTGTTAATTTCTGTGTCAGTTAGTCTCTTGTGGAGAGTTGTCTCATTGGAAATATACCACATCTTCTTTTTTATATTTGAAAGACCTGCCATGAACGGTAATTTTAGTTCCTCTGTTTTTTCGCTCTAAGTTTTATTGACGTATCTTTTAAAAGTGAGTTTTCCTATGCGAAGAGTAATATAACATGGTAGCTGCATGGCACTTATTACCGTTAAATTGTATTTAGACAATCTATAAACTTAGTACAAATCCGAACGATTGAGCGAAATTTTGCAATCTCAATACGGTCTGACTGTAAAGTTCTTTTCAATGTTAATGGCGCAGCATACTTTAGAGAGAACGTTGAAGTACCATTCACTTAAGGGGTATATGACCACTCGAAGATCAAAGAGCATTTTATATCATTTTAACATATGATACTGATAATAACAAAGAAATTATCGCATAAAATATAGCATGTTAGTGGTTTGAATTATTACATTCGTACAGAGCTATACAGGTTTATTCTCGTACAAATGCACTATATAATTCAATAATGGCACATTGCACTGAGACTAATAACTATATTCATCCACAACGGTACCGTTTCTATAGAAGTAATAAAAGTTATAAACACGTGCCGATTCCGTCTGTTTGAAAAGACTCGTTTAAATTTGTAAGTTTCGTACATAAACTTAAGGAACACTTTATCATTTTGTGATATGTTTATTTTTTGGGGATAAAATTTAAAAACAATTACAATAAAAAACTGTTTCTGCAAATTTTATGTTTGACTGGATTTTTTACGCTTACAGTTTAGAAATCGAAAGACAGCGTTGAAAGAGCGCAAACCTCTTGTAGATAAGTATGCGTTAACTTTTGGCGGTTTTTGTTATATACTGGAGACGGTTATGATTCCACGTTCATGCTTTTGTACATTTGTTTTGGAATTGAAAGATTTTAATGGCGGTATATCATGAAATCTTCATGATAAAGATAAGTAAAAACAATGTTAGTAGTGATGTGTAGTTAAAACGTGTAGATGATGCAGGTAAATAAAAAAGTGATCATATTGACGGTATATCCAAAGGTCTTCCCGATGGCGGTATATCAAAAAGTCTTTTTGATAACGGTATATTCAAAAGTGTTCCTTATGACAGTAAATCAAATTTGTGTGTATTGGTGTTTTGGAGCTTTCAATATCATAGTTTCGTTTACCTTATCTATACTATTAAACGAGAAGACCTCATTTTGGGTGTCGCTTCTCTTCTTTCCACAATAAATTAATCAACACGCCTCTGTTTCCTATAGGTACAGTGCATAGTCGCATTTGTCATCCATTTATATGATTATTCAGATTGAGTTATTTTGGGAGAAAAACGAGAAAAAAGGCATCCGGATATTGTCCCGTCATTGGACGAAATCTTAAGTCAGATTAGACTTCCGGTTTGCGTTTTTCTGTATACTTTGAACACACATATACTACGAATAAAGTGTATTTTAATTCTATCTTCTATCATTTTCAAGTTTACTATCCACGGCGGTCACAGAGTTTAACAAATGGAGAGGGTCTGTATACTATATCAATTGACCACCATGGATCGATTAGTAAACTTGGAATTGAAAGTAAATACACTTTAAATATTTATATAGCAATGGACATACAGATAAGCGCTACAATTATTCATGTGAACTTTTGATACCTTTTCTGAAATTCTCCAGTCATTAAATCTCTTACAAAATTCATTTATTACAACAACAAAAAAAGATGTGGTATGATTGCCATGTTGAGACAACTGTCCACAAGAGACCAAAATGACACAGAAATTAATAACTATATATATAGGTCACCGAACGACCTTCAACAACGAGCAAAGCCCATACCGAATACTCAGCTTTTAAAGACCCCGAAATGACGATGTAAAACAATTCAAACGAGAAAACTAGCGGCCACATTTATGTACAAAAAATGAACGAAAAACAAATATGTAACACATAAACAAACGACAACCACTGAATTACAGGTTCCTTACTTAAATGTCCATAACATACTAAATGTATGTTCATATTGAAATTGATAGAAAACCAAAAATTGTGAATTTTGGAAATGAAGAAGGAGGGATAAAAAAAAATGTTCCTGTCCCCAATAACCTATGACTTATGATACATTTGCTGAAATTCTCCAGTCATTCAATATTTTACAAAATTCTTCCAACAACACTTTACATACTTTAAACTACGGTCTGAATGCCCGCGATTTCGCGGGTGTGTTCTAGTATGTTTGAAAGATAAAAACATAAATTGACAGCCGACAAAGCATTCTCGTGCACCGGAAGTGTCTGTTCCTACTTCCCCGGTGACACCGACCGTTGTATACTCTTTTTAAAATACACTGATGCGTCATGAAGTTTCCAAAACGTTAACCATTTATCCACCCTCTCACTTATATTTATTTGTCAAGATTGAAAACAAAGAAGAATAAACACAAGAAAAAAAGACCCATTGCTACAACACTTGACGGTTGATACATGTACAACAACTGTAAATTTCTTTGATTGAAAACATTATTTATTTCATAAACATCACTTGGTTACGTAAACTTATTTTAAATGGAAAGTAAATCTGTTTTCTCCCAGCTGAGCGTTATAACGAGAAGGATATGGCTCATTATTTTGACGTTTCCTGAAATCAAGTATTTCCGATATAGACCCATTAAGAAAAGTGTCACAGCAACGTCATCTATACTAAAAGGTCTTATGTATGGTTTATATAACAACCGATGAAATAAACAGATTGTATACTTCAAACGTTATTTATAAAATACTAAAAGTAAGCCTTAGAATGTCATTAAACTGTTATTATTTGGACTTTTGATCATAGTAATGTATATACATGTATAAACTAAATGTATTGTGTCCGAGTTTTTTTTTCAGAATAGAACGAAAAAGAATAAGAATGAAATACCTATTGTTCTTTTCAAAACTCCTTTTCATAGTTGAGATTTGAATTTAATATACACTATACAATTTAGTATACACTATACAATTTAGTATACACTTTACAATTTAGTATACACTATACAATTTAGTATACACTTTACAATTTAGTATACACAATACAATTTAGTATACACTTTACAATTTAGTATACACTATACAATTTAGTATACACTATACAATTTAGTATACACTATACAATTTAGTATACACTTTACAATTTAGTATACACTATACAATTTAGTATACACTATACAATTTAGTATACACTATACAATTTAGTATACACTTTACAATTTAGTATACACTATACAATTTAGTATACACTATACAATTTAGTATACACTTTACAATTTAGTATACACTTTACAATTTAGTATACACTATACAGTTTAGTATACACTTTACAATTTAGTATACACTATACAATTTCAAAGAGAGAGAGAAATGAAGCTTATATTATTGTTATATACATATGCACATTCGTGATAGATCTACAATCTGTCGATACCTGTATCTTTGCTTTGCACAAGGTTATGTTTTCTATGACTGTGTATGAAGTATATATGTACTAAATCCATTTGATGTTGAATGTAAAGTGATTGATAATTTAGTCTTAGGGGTCTTGTACAGCTGACTATGCGATATGGGATTTGTTCGTTGTAGAAGGTTGAGGTTTTTTTTTGTCATTTGGTGTCTTGTGAAGAGTTGTTTCATTGGCAATCACACCACATCTTCTTTTTTGTATATACATGAAAAAAGTATAATAACAAAAATATCGAACTCCAATGAAAATTCCGAACGGAAAGTCAAACACTTCAAACGAATGGAAAACAACTGTCATTTTCCTGACTTGATATATATTTTTTAATGCAGAAAATAGTTGAAAAATGAAGAAATAAAGAAATCTATTGCCATTCAATCGTTTCTAGATTTATTATATGTCGTTTAATTAGAGTATCTTTTTCTTTATAGTACTAATATAAATATCTTCGCGAATCAAGTCAATAAATGTTCTACACGTTATCGTCGAATGCTGAGATCTAAAGGCATGTACATAATTATCACGTGATAAAAATACAAAATACATCCACCTGACAACTTGCTTAATAAGCCGTAATGATGTATTTCTCTTTAAACGTCCGCCGACAATTGTTCATGTTTGTGTAAATACAACTATAGGCTACCGGTACGAAACAACGTTACAACTCTGTTGTTATAATGTAAAGGGTTGACTTATGACATAGCAAAGTCACTCGCTTTCAGGCTCTTATATATAGTACACATAAGATAGTGTCACAGTTGATTAAGTGAAGAAATTGACAGTTAGCAAATACATTACTAGTTATATATAATTTGCTTAGGGGCATTTGTGAATGAATCATGGTTGAATATTTATATATATATGTCGGGATAATGTTGTACCTACATATACTACTAGTTAATGTACATTTCTTTTAAATTATTGATACACTTTTCTCCGATTAGGACCTAGATCAAACATAAGTGTTTGTTAATAGTGCTAAAAATAGGTTTGTTAAACAGTATCTAATGTTGTAAGATCTTGCAATTCCCCATATATAAGAAAAATCATATGAAATATATTGATAGAAGGCCAATTCCTTCTCTTATGGAGCAAAACATATGGTAAACAGTTGCAGATCCAGGGGTTGGTACCCCCGGCGTGTTAAGACGATCAATGCATTTAAATGGGGAAATATAGTAAGAACCCCTCTTATCCTGGGTTGGGATCCCCTTTTCAAAATATCTGGATCCGCCCCTGGGTAAATGCATGCATATACTTTATACTTGTCTAACTTTTATCGTTGCGAAGTCCCCATTTTCAGAATGATGTATTTGCCTCTGTATTATGTTTATTATAGGTTTATAGGGAAAACGGTACTATTTCATTTTCCCACCATTAGGTTGGCCTTTTGTGTATCCAAGACAGGTGAAGGAAGTCAACTTAGGAGCGCTGTGATTGGATGTAAGGGTACAATATATATTTTTTTTATTTATCTATGAATAACTGCAGTGTGTAAATTTACAATATAAATTTTAAAACCTATTAAAATATTTTCTAGAGAATTATTCGAAAAGGCTTCCAAAAAATTTCTTAATTTGGTGTAAAATGACGGTGGGCACGGATAACATAAATAAGCTCCGTTGGAAATTGGTCATGAAACTATTTGACTTCAATTTTTAAAATAGAGTAATAAAGAACTAACACCACACATAACTGTTTTATCCAGGTTTTTATTATAAAACTGGTAAATTTAGAAAATGTATTGTCGCCTATGGCATAAAATAGTACCGTTTTCCCTATATATGTAAGCGAGGTAGATACTTTCCAACATTCTTTTTCTTATAGAGATGATAATTATTTAGTGAATTTAACAAAACGCTATGGAAATTAATACTATTTGGCATCGCTTTTCTCTTTAATAGACAATTCTCTTCTCTGTATATGAAAACACATTGTCAAAAAATATATTGAATCGCAGTACTACAAGTTGTTTATCTTAGGTCACGTTGAAAAATCAGTCTTAACTTATGTATAGAAATATGCTTACGAGCCTGGCTCACTGATTGCTATCGCTGACTGTATATCGACGAAGTATAAGATTAGCTCAGAATACTAGAGATTTCTATATCACGACTAAGCCAGTGATTCAAGACCAATTTGATCCAAGTCATCCATTACAAGATGAACATCAGACTTCATAACTAATAAACCAGTTAAATTTACAATATTTTTTGTGACATCTGATGTTAATGAAAGATGAAGTTCAATTGTTCAGATAATTTACTGCTAGATATTGAACAAATTATTGAAGTAACAAGAAAAATACAGTGAAAAGTAGGACGTTTAATGAATTATTCAGATATTGAAGTTTTTATTGCTTAAACACGCTATTGTTAAAGGTGACATCGGGCTGACATAAGACTGTCAATCATCGGATCAATGCTTAACAAAGAGAAGAAATACACCCAATTATAGAATTACAGACTTTTCCGATACCTAATGTTTTACGGGGGGTTGATTTCAATATAATTTAATCGTAATTTATTCGCTTAATTAAGAAAAACTGTTTGGAATAGGGATGTTTTTGTCGTCTTAATGATTTTTCTCTAATTTCTAATACGGACACTGTTACTACTACCACGAAAAGATAGAAATGATACTAAAGTGTGTACTCTTTTGTTCATGTAAGAAAACAGGAGACACCTTAAGCTATTTCGATGCGTATTTATAAACAACTGGTCAAGATTTGATTGACTAACGATCGATTTACCTCTAGAAATTGACAATGAGGGTCGTTTGAAAACAAAACTTTGCGACAAAAGAGATGATTTCAGCTTTCCAATTCAGGGAACTTTCCATTTCTAAGTAGCAACATTCCAGCAGCACCTGCATACGGGGTATATATCTCCCAATTGATACGGTATTCCCGTGCTTGTATTTCCTATCATGATTTTCTGAGGGTTGCTGCTCACAAGGAAGCTTTTAAACCAAGAGTTCCAAATAGTGAAGTTGAAATCATCCCTCCGTAAATTTTACGGACCCCATCACGAGTTGGTTGACCGTTTCACAAATGATATCGGATATGTTCCTTACGTCGTAACTACAATCCCTTTCCCTTCAGTCATGAATATGACCTACCGAACTAGACTATTTACCGGATATGTTATCACATAAGCAACACGACGGGTGCCACATGTGGAGCAGGATTTGCTTACCCTTCTGGTGCACCTGAGATCACCCCTAGTTTTTGGTGGGGTTCGTGTTGTTTATTCTTTAGTTTTCTATGTTGTGTCATGTGTACTATTGTTTGTCTGTTTGTCTTTTTCATTTTTAGCCATGGTGTTGTCAGTTTGTTTTAGATTTATGAGTTTGACTGTCCCTTTGGTATCTTTCGTCCCTCTTTTACTGCATGTTATATGAGCAAAAAATGAATTCTGCAGCGCGATTAAACTATCAATCAATTTTTATAAGTACAGACAATAGAAGTTCACATACAATGTAGTTTGTACTGCCGTCTGTCGTAATCGGTTATTTCAATGGAATATGTCTACTCTTTGTAATGATCACATTGCTTAACAATGCAGAAATGGGGTGACAATTGTGAGTGCTAAATAGAAGTTCAGGGTTTATATGAATTATCCTTTTCCCTATCAATTGCAAAAGTAAATCAGTCCATTGAACTTAGTACACGGATTTTTTTTTTATAAGTTTCAGAATGTAAAAAATAAAACGATAATATAATTCTGATGTAAAGAAAAGTGCAAACGGAGAGAAATCATGCAAATCTAAAAATCTAAAAGAGAAGAAATTCTACACGGACTATAGGAGAAATAAAATGGCTGATTACAGAGCACATGTTGCGAAGTAAAGAACAATGTTACATACATAAAAAGATAAAAAGGAAATATGAAAATTAAAGTCAGCTGCATGTAAGAAACATCAATGATTTCTTCATGACCTCGTGACTTCTTGTTAAAAGCATCGTCTGCTTCAAGCAAATTCCCTCCGCGTGCTTGTAACGTCTGCTTACAGATTTCATTACTTTGATTAAAATATCTAATTTTCCAAATTGTTTGTATTTTACCAACTATCTTTCAATCTTCTGTTGGTAATATAATGAAACAAAAATCTTCATCGTTCTATTTCATTTAATATTGATAAAAAAAATTCGTAGGACCAATGTTTTTCAAATTCTTTTTAAATCTTATTCCACTTTTTAATCCTTTCTGCAAAAAAAATCATTAGACTTAGTTAAAATGAAACTCAATTTGAAATTCATATGCGCATATTGCAATGTATCATATATTCTAGTTTCTTAATTCTAATTTATTTCGACCATTGCATAAAAATACCCTGAAATAAAGAGAAAAAAAACTGCAGTTTTGTACATATATTTGTGTCAAAAAAATGAAAGATAAAAAAGATGTTCGAAAGGGTTTTACGGCGCTCTACAATTGAATCATTGGAAAATATTGCGGTAGATCAATAATTATTTCATATTGCTTGATATTTTATTGTTTATTGTTTATTGCATATAATATGTACACGTTTTATTTTGCCTAAATGCATGCCTCAACAACCTGCATTCATATTTCCATGATATTTCATTGGAAACCAGCCCAGAATCGCGGCTTTGTCTGGCTACGCGTATAAGACAAGTTGTATGGGAATCAAGATTTATTGGAGCCGTGATGCATGGTAGGCATGTTATCAAAAATGGCAATTATTCATATGGGAACAAACTGTGCTCCACTAGTATTTTTTAAGTAAGTTCCAATTTTTAGACAAGGACCGTCATTACATTATCTTACGTTTTTTTAATTAACAATGTAGATACATAACGTTGATTTTGAATCTGTAACAATTGCTACAGCTTTCATCTTAATAAATGTTGACAGAAGTCTTTGCCAGGTTTGCAATTACTCAAGGTCGAATCTTATGTTTTCTGATCTTGCTCGAGCTCGAACTTTCTCTCTATCTCAGAAATCTAAATGGATAGTCGGTGGTTTTCTAGGGGAACTCTTGATTCCTCCACCTTTAAAAGCTGACAGCCACGAAATAGCTCAATAGTGTCAAAAGTGGCGCTAAACATCAATCAATTTATCAATCCTCGAAATATAAAGAACAATAATCGTTGTGTGCTGTACCTTTGTTATATTATGCAAGTATATAAATGAAACCATCAATAAAAATAAAGTTAAATGTTTGTAATTATACACTTGACTGAATTAATTAAAATTTAATTTAGCTGTCAAAGAAGTAACAAATTGCTGTTAAACTTGTATCTTCTTGTTAATTTTTTAGCATCTTTCGATTTGTTTGTCATTCAAGAACTAAAATAGATACACGCTATTACATAGTTTTGAATATGAATATTAGGTCCATGCCGGGAAAAAAACCTGACTTTTTAAAAGCAAGCGAAAAAAAACCCAAGTATGTCTTATCCTTATACATGTTATAGAAAGAGAAATAAGTTTACTTTAATGGTGCTTGGCCCAACCATAATCTCGATGCAATGATTAACAAGCGAAAGGGATGTGTTTTAATAAAGATAATTTAGAAAAACCCTTTTCCAGACCTTGCATACAATTTAAAGCGAATATTGAGTAAATTTCTAACATCTTTCTGGTAAATGAACTAAATATAAATTTTCTACTTGTCACATTTAAGATAATGGATTGCTCCATATAAAGTTTTTCTATCATATAAGAGACTGATTATTCATAGCGTTTTGTTATATATATTTGTAAATCATTGTACTTCTAGTTATATATTTGACAGTAAAGTTGGAATACAATGAAACAATGACAGCTCTTCAGAAGTTTGCAGTGGAGT
The DNA here is from genome assembly GCF_965363235.1 of Mytilus galloprovincialis. NCBI lineage: Eukaryota > Metazoa > Mollusca > Bivalvia > Mytilida > Mytilidae > Mytilus > Mytilus galloprovincialis. The sequence goes on from NC_134847.1 coordinate 4,845,743, forward strand.
TTGTTTGATTTTCATCAATATATTAAATGTTCAACAGCTATTCAAATAAAGACGGCTTTTTGTGTAATTGGATATAATAAATCTATGGATGTAAAGATTGCTATGTTTCTTTTATTTCATTGATGCTATATAGCATGTAAGAAATTTATGAGATTAATTTTACTCACTTGAATGAAATTATCTTTGTGAACAAACTTGTAAATTTAAATATCCGGTCTTTAACTTATGTGTGAGTTTTGATGTCATCTTTAGAGGCGGGTTAGAAGGGACTGTCCCCCTTAATTATGGAGCCACATATATGATAAATGCAGACTTTTTAAAAGCATCGTTCTAAACGTTAGCTTAATTTCCACGCCCTCTCATCTTTTTCAAAATCCTGCTCTACATTGTTCGTGTGGTCTATGTAAGCATGTTTTTTTATACTTTGTTATAGATTTAAATATCCCGTCTTTAACTTTGGTGTGATTCGTGAGTTCACATACAAAGGTTGTTTTAGGTGGACCTAAGACCCCCTTATGGACAAAAGAATGGAGCCACATATATGATAAATGCATATTATAATCTTTAACAAGCATCACCCATGCAAACGTTAGCTTGCTTCCAATGCCCTCCCACCCTTTTCAAAATCCCGGAGTCGCATCTGATCTGCACATCTTTGCTAGCCACGGGTAACCCTTGCCTAGCGAAGATGCTGAACTGCAATGTTCTAGATATTTGTAATGCACGTTTTTTCAGACTTTTCTGTCGTAATTTATTTAGCTTTGTATCCCGTCTCTTCAATTAAAATCCATATCTTTCACTTAACTTTAAAATTAACAAATTAATGTGCAATTCCAATCGCCTGGTTCCCTGTTGTTTACTTCCTTCTGAATGCAATTGCATTTTCGACTGGTAGGAGATAGATGATAATAATTACACGAGATATCTTAGTTGATAAAGTGAAGTTGCAATTTAATAAATTACATCATATATATAGGCATCTCTTTTTTAATTTGAGATGACGAAAAACACGTCTTTTTCTAATTAATAATTACAGATTAAAAGATTACTATGTCGTCCGACGTCTTGTATTGACATACATGTTTTTGTTTGTGTCTCTGGTTTAAACTTTTCGGTACATTTTTTTCTCGTCCTCAAGGCTAAGCGAGTCCTAAACTGCGTACAATGCGTAACTCTACAAAATAATTGGTTAACTTTCCCTTGTTACTTCGATTACAATGAACGTTTGACACTACTAATATTGTAGTAAATTGTATAAATATTTCGAGTGCATTTTTAATATGTAAGATAACTATACATATATATACTTATTCTTCTTTATATATACAAGAGTATATGCAATACAAGCAGAAACTTAGTTTGACATACGCAGTGATGGTGGAATGTGCAGTCTGCAGTGATATTGCCTTAACCTTTTTTAAATTGTTTTAGTAAGATAAAAACTCTTTTTTAATTTATGCAATGAGTTCTACAACTGTAGAGGATTCTCTATGGAATATTTCACTGTATTTTACTTAGGTATTTTATGCTCGTGATTTCACTGTATTTTACTTAGGTATTTTATGCTCGTGATTTCACTGTATTTTACTTAGGTATTTATGCTTGTGATTTCACTGTATTTTACTTAGGTATTTTATGCTCGTGGTGGTCTGATACTGTTGAATATTCCCGAGTGTGATCACCTTCAATTGCCATGATTGCGGCATGGCAATCGCCGTGTTTCGTAGTGTTATGCTCAGCAAAAACTTAAATAACTTTATCTGCATCTAAAAGAAAAGAAAAGCGAAATATGCCAAATCGGATATATATTACAAGGTCATCAATCGAAAACAAAAACTGACAAATGAAAAACAAAGAAAAGACAGTATACACAAAACATAGCATAGAAATATAAGACTGAGCAATGCAAACACACCCCAAAACCGGGTTTATCTATATAGAAACTTTTTAATCATATTAAACTCATAATCATGATCATGCCAACGTTTCGACTTAAATTTTTCAATTAAAACCTAAATAAATACGGTGAAGAATAAATATATATAAACCCGTGTCCTGGGTCCACTGCAGAAAAAGTACGGTATTGACTGAGATAGGTGAAAGAATCTGTTGGTTTTTCTTTTACATAATTATACAACATTATACAATTACTAGTTTAGAAGTACGCACAGAGAAGCATACAACGGGTAACAAAAATTCTCCAAAATTAATGCGCAGTGCAATAGACCATTCAAACCAAAAACCTCAATATCCAACTCCTTAAAAAAACCCGTACAAAACAAATATGAACAACAGTGCACAAAGCGTGCATGGTTGAATTACCGAAGTGCAGGAAACACGAACCTATTCAGCAAAATCACTATTTAACGTGTATACTTCTAAGTCACATGTCTCTGCTCGAGGGTTGCCTCATTAGCATTCAGACCACATACATGTATATAAATTCTTATTTTCAAATTGGTGGTGATTTTTATACATAATGAATTTCTGGTGGTTATTGGTGATTCAAGTAGTGCACTCGGAAATGTTTCTCTCTGACTGTACACTATAATGACATAATATAAAATACTTTTTTTTTACAGTCCCCTCCTTTACTGGAATTCCCAATATAATGTTTTGGAAGAGTGATTTCACAATCCTCCTGAATATGCATCAGAAATCTGCCACTGGACGTTTATCAAGCAACAATTATTCAATTATCATATAGCATGAAATCAATTGGTTTGTAACATATCTCATCAGTATTTGAAAACATTGACTAGTTAACAGGAAATTTGAGAAGATGAAATCATTAACATGCGACAGACTACACAACAAATAATAAAAAAATATTGATCCTATTTGATCAATACAATAATAAAAAAATATGACCATTTTTTGTATTCATCAATTTCCTAATGAAATAAGTCCAAACAATGCGAAGGAACCCAATTACCTCTACAAACTGACTTATTTCGAATAAGATAAGTTTAAGAATTTTGAGGCCTTGCATATTTCCCTTTTTTAAACAATTTCCTAATGAAAGTCAAACAATGTGAAAGAAACGATTCAGCTCTGAAACTGACTTCTTTCGAATAAGATACGTTTGTAAATGTGGGTGTCTTACATACTTCCATTTGTTTATAATTTCCTAATGAAAGTCCAAACAATGCGAAGAAACCCAATTACCTCTGAAACTGACTTCTTTTGAATAGGATACGTTTCTGAATTTTGAGGCCTTAAAATATTCCATTTTTAAAACAATTTCCTAATGAAAGTCTAAATAATGCGAAAGAAACAATTTATCTCCTCAACTGCATGACTTCTTTCGTATAAGATACGTTGTCTGATTTTAAAGGTAGCTAACAATGTAAATATTTCCATTTATTTTTCCAATTCCCTAATGAAAATTTAACAATGTGAAAAAACAATTAAGCTCTGAAACTGACTTCTTTCGAATAAGATACGTTTGTGAATTTTTTAGGGGGCTTATTTTTTTTTACAATTTCCTAATCTAGCTAATGAAAGACGAAACGATGTGAAAGAAACAATTAAGCTCTGAAACTGACTTCACGTTTGTGAATTTTGGGGCCTTATATACTTCCATTTCAAAGTTTAAAAACAATTTCCTAATAAAATCCAAACCATTTATCTATACAACTGACTTGTTTCGAATAAGATACGTTTGTGAATTTTTAAGAGGCCTTTTAAATGAATTTCAACCTGGCGACTAGCGGGAGTTATGTTTTTATTAAATGAATTTCAACCTGGCGACTAGCGGGAGTTATGTTTTTAACTTCAAAGAGCGAAAGATAAACATTCCCTATAAAGAACGTTTAAGTATTGTGTAAAATGTATACACTTTGAATAATTTATAGGTTAAAATGCATTTTATGTAAACTATATTCACAAATAGATCACAACAACTTATACGATGAAAGACAAACAAACGCAGTACTTTAGAATACTGTACATGTTTTCCGTCCCACGGTCCTTATCGTAAATTAACGTGTTGCACAATAGACTGCATGAACAAATGGGTCCCCAGGGGGAAGTAATGCAACACTGTGATTTATTGTGCAAACACTAAGTGGTGGAAAGATTGAATGTTTTGACACAACACAAAATTCAAAAAAAATATTTTTTTATAAATAAACTTTAATAAGAATCTCCACGTGGCACGTATTTCAACACAAATAACAAAAAATTAAGTCATAAAGTCATGGCTCTCTGTCATTATAATCAACAATTTCACACATGAATGAACGATAAACTACTCTATATAAACATATACAGCATAAAAACCAAAGTGCATATCTGCCTTTAATGGCTGCCCTATAATTTCAGTTATTAGCTCCAGTTGAGAAGTTTCGATTTAAGCTTTCCGTATTTGTTAAAGTTAACAATAGCAATTTAGTAGTTCGAATATCAAAAGTTTCCTATAGTTAACAGAATTGGATAGGGTTGTGTAAAACGATATCACATAAAAGATCATAACAAACTTCTCTAAACCCTTCAATTATCAGAGCTTTGCAATAAGATCTTGTGTCAAAACAGACTTTTAAATTATCTTTAAACTGTATGTTTATGGTTTTTAATTACGAGATATGATGTTATAAAGGTAACAAATTGTGGGGTAACGAACAATAATGAAAGCAATAATAAAAGTTTGAGACGTTGGGTTGCTGTCTTATTGAGATTTTCTCAATATTCAATTGATTAAAAAGATGAAGGAGAGAAACAAATTAGCTAATGTTTGAACGTCATGCAAATGTTTTATTTGTGAATTTTGTTAAACTTTTAAACGATTGGAAATCTGCGTTTTAAACTTCAGATTTTTACTTTTGAAAAATGCAATATACATACTGCTTTAAGATGATTAAGATTATAGTAAAAACTTAAACAAAATATAAATTCCATTAACACTGCATGTTTTACCAAATTAAGTGAACTCTTTTGTTTGGTTGAAATTAGAATTTGAAACCAATTTTCCCACTTTTCCAAAATTTATGAAACAATTCTATAGTCAGAATGACACACAGAGGAGATTTAAATAAGTAGATGTAGAGAGGGACTGCAATTTATTTAAAATTTATTAGTCCTCGAGCATCTTTTCATGCAGATTTGAATGTCACAAGAAACACTCCAAATTGTTGGTGGGCATTGTCAGGATTGACAGGGCAGGTGAATTACAACATCTCTTACGTAGATGTACCCGATTTATGATTTATAACGAGGTTATTTTACTTATCGCCCGTGGTTGTCATCTGAGGAATATCTAATGCTTTCGGTCTGTGCTTTTATATTTTAAGGCTTTGGTATTGATGAAATTTCTTTAATATTTTAGGATCAATTTATTCACAAATTTTGTTTCATATGCCTGGTTGATTTAGAGCTTTCCATATATTGCTGCCAATTGTTGACTTCCCTATCTTGGGGACTACATATTGATACCTGTTGGTTATTGCTTTCAAATTGACGTTCTTTTATTTAAATTAATTTGTGTTGAATTTTTTACCCTACTGTATACAACAAATTGTTTTAATGATCATGGATCTATCCAAACGTGTTTTATCAGAAAAATACTTTGAATAATTTATATCATCATAGATTACCATGTGGGTGCATCACTGCAGTTAATTACGTAAATGCAGGATATACATAATGATATCCATGGGTACCAGGGACAATAACTCAGTCCTCTTTGCTACTGGTACCTCTATTTTTGACAAAAGAGTAATCATAAAAGATGCATTTCCCAACTTAAGCATGTCTTTATCTCTTGTTATTAAACACAAACGGTTACAAATTGATAAAATATGAAACCTCGCATGAAAAAATGATTGAAAAAACGTTTCTTAATCAAAAATAAAAGGGAGATAACCCTTTTCTTCGGTATTTGTGTACAAAATATATATATAATTCTGAACAGTGTGAAAATTGCACTTTTACACTGTACATTTAGAAATTGTGTACAGAATGACCCGATATAAAGCTTATTGAACCTACATGTAATGCAATTAACACAATATAACTATCATTGTACTAGCATGCTACACTCTCGAACCCGAAGTTTTTGGAACACATTTATGAGATTTAACGACAACGACTGGCGCTTGTTGGTAAGTCACATTGCCTCCATATTTTTTCCTAGTAAATCTATTCGTACAGAATTTTTTCCAAGAACTAACAGTTTTATTACTCCATATCCACATACCACTGGTTATACCTACCACCAATGACATGAAAATCTTTAACATATATACTTCCACGCTTGGAAATGATTTGTCCAAACTGCAGTCTAACGTTCCTTTATCTCCAGTCCGACAAGGCAACGACTCGGCTGCGTTTCGCATAGTCTGAAAGTTCACACGTTCATAGAAATAACAGCCTATCACACAAGTGGCTGGAACAGTATATAACACAGCAAAAACACCAATTTTTGCCATCAATTTTTCTAATTTACGAATATTTGTTCCGTCTTGTTTTAAATTGTTTCTAATACGGAACAAGGCTACAAAGCCTGCTAATATGAAAAATGTACCAAGGAGTAGGTATAAAATTAAAGGTGTCAGGACAAAACCTGTTAATGCAGAAATGTCTTGATTGCCTACATAACATAGACCTGTTAGTTCATCGCCATCAACCCGGCGCATTGTTAAAATGATAATAGTTTTGATGGCTGGTATAGCCCATGCGGCTAAGTGGAAGTAACTACTTAAGGATTCGATAGCCTCCTGGCCCCACTTCCGCCCTGCTGCTAAAAACCATGTCAATGTTAAAATCACCCACCATAATTGACTAGCCATTCCAAAAAAGTACATTATCAAGAAGACTATAATGCACCATGTACTTTCCAATCCCTCTTGGATTAAAAATTCTGATCCATCGTGTCCTTTGTCACATGATATTGCATTAGGTCCTATTATGGCACGGATCATAAACGCCATGGAATAAATTGCATAGCACACTGATAAGAATATAATAGGCCTTTCGGGATATTTGAATCGAGTTGTATCAATAACGAACGTCAGAAACGTGATGACTGTGGACAAACAGCAGGCGGAGGCCCACACTATCATCCATATTTCGGCAAAATCTTTATCCTCTTGGCGGAATAAAACATCCATGTTACATCTTGGAACACATGTATCATTATGATCAGATTTATCCCATAAATAAAATCTATCCGAACATTTCATAGGTTTGTGAATATTATGTTTTTCTGAATTGTCATTGGATAAAGGACGGATTTTGTTGACCAATTCTTGCCACTTTTTATCTTTTTTGTTGAGTGGATCGAATATCTGAGGATCCAATTCCGTTTCATGTGTCACATTTGGTGCTTCCATACACAAATTATTCGGTTTCGGATCACTTTTTTGTGGAAGTTTAGAACAGTCTAGAATTTTTGGCCATTCAAAATTAAAACGGCTAAGAATTGGCTCACATTTTTGCCGCACTTCCAGGCACATAGAGCGGCAAACTGGAATAATCATCGTCTCGCCCCCCATTTCAGTACACATGGGGGCATACAACGAACATAGGAAAAATCGCAAAAGTCTGGAACATCCATATCGTACTAATGGTGTGAATTCGTGTACTTGGATCGCAGCATCTTTTTGATTTGAATGTCCGACTAAGTTCGGCATCCGTGTCCAGTTATATTTCATATCCATACACATTGGAATTTCAATACGTTCGCACTTTGCATATTGATGTCGTCCGTCAAAAGGCGACAAAGTCTGATAGCATGGTAAATAGCAGACGACACAAAGTAATAAAATCCAATGCATTATGTCCATGTTAAACAACAAAAATATTTAGACAAGCTGCGAAAATTGTCCCATATTAAATCGACAATCACTAAGTAAACTGAATATTTATCCGATACATGCTTTTAAGTTTATCTATTTGTGTAATGTCTCTGTGTGACTATTACACTGTCAGTAAAGTCGTGTATCCGATCGCTCTACCGTAAACATTGATCAACTTTAATAACATATATTCATCCGCCATGTTTACTTGTTTAAGAGGTAGATATGCGATAAACTGTGTATCTTTAGAAACGTTGACAAACTTTGTACGTTTGAATAAGACAAACTTAAACTTGTACACAAATGAGTAGATTATAGTTTTTGTAAAATACTAATTTAGAACGGACATATTCTCTTGGAAATGCGGAACTATTTTGCAATAACTGCACATTCAAGATGAAAGGTGTTGTGGGCGGTACTTCAAAGCCTTTGATGATACCGCTACAAGGAAGACAAGGTTGTCAATCATTCTCATCAAGGGTTTTCTTGACATGTTTATAGCAGATATCACTCCGCCTAGTACCATATGGGTCGACAGTTCAATCTAGTACACGCATTGTTGAATTTTTCTAATCAAAAGAAGACGTTCTCAGATATGTAAATTATATTTATACCGTATATTTATTTCCAACTATAGTCTAGCTAAGAAAGGGGTTAATGATCCCTAAATAAAAATTAAAGCATATGAATTGTGATATTGCGATTATCGTTGCATGCAAATCGAGGCAAACAAATATGATATATAATTCAATTATTTAAGCACAAATTATTAACCGTTATTAGGATTAAATCTCAACGAAACAGTAATAATTGAAAAGCAGAAAAGGTGTCGGTATTTAATTGGATCATTTATGATCAAACGTAACGAGACACTTTTATTGTAATGCATTTTGTACAGATCTCATTTAAATAAAAAATATTTTAATATATTTCAAATAAGATAAATTAATATAAAACAGGCGTCATACTTTAGAATTGAAATAATTAGATATGTCGTTTTTCGTTACTTCGAGATACAATAGTGGTAAGATTTTTGTGTGAAATTTCTATACTTTTTCCCGTAATAATGCGCGTGTTTCAATTAGTTTCACATTTATACTTTGTTGACAAAATAATGAATGTGACATCCATATAAAAGTGATGAGTTAAGAAAAAGATAAATTACAATTAGATTGTGAGAGATACCGTACTGCCATAGGTGAATTTAACAGGTCAGATAAACCTAATTATCAGTTAAATAATTGAATTCTCTAATTGGTTTTTGGTAGAACCGGAGTGATAACACTAGCACTGTACAGAAAACACATTTTCAATTTGACAAAATATGAAACACGTTATGAATTGAAAGCGAAGCGCTTTTACTTGATTTATCTTCATCAGGAACGCTCACAAAGTCGATCATTGAAGAGCAAAGGATGTATACGAACAGTTGTAGAGTTCAAAACAATAGCAACATACAAAAAAATGAAAAAAATAAATAACAAAAATAACGAAAGAACAAAAAATAATATCAATTCAAATAGATTTATTAAAACATCGCATATTGTTCTTTAAGCCCCAGTCCCACTAGACCACGATCGCACCACGCTCACTGCGATCTAAATTAAATTCAGGTCGTGGTGAGGTCGCGGTATGAGCGGCATGAAAATGTAAATTTTCGTTGCTTTCACGATGCTACTACGTCCTCATTACGCTTCTACAACGATCCCACTACGATTATAACACGTTCGCACCGCGCTTATTCTGCGACCTTACTACGCTTATCAAGATCTTTCTACGCTCATCACGTTCTCACTACGACCATACCACGAGTTATCCGATTGCAACACGATCTTACCACGCTTCTACTGCGATTATAGCACGTTCTTACCACGATTACACTACGTTCAAACCGCGATCTTACTGCGCTCTCAGCAATAACGTCAACATCGTGTTCCATAATAATACAGTATCATTCCTTCAGTTCTATTTCTGATTAATACGTAGATTTCTCCAAAAAAATACAGGCATGACACCAAAATCTACTAGAACACGTGGGCGTGGTGTTAGGGTTGATGTAGAGGCAAATGGAGCTCTGATAGTAACCAATCTTTATCAAGTAGAGATGGCGGACCGACCAGTCCGACCTAAATTACAACCTATTGCTGGCCCATAAAGCTGAAATGACGATATTTTAGTGAACGATAGCAGATATGAAACAGATGTGTCAATAGATATAGGAAGATGTGGTATGAGTGCCAATGAGACAACTCTCAATTCAAGTAACAATTTTTAAAAGTAACAATTATAGGCCAAGATACGGCCTTCAACACGGAGCCTTGGCTTACACCGAACAGCAAGATATAAAAGGCCCCAAAAATTACTAGTGTAAAACCATCCAAACGGGAAAACCAACGGTCTAATCTATATGAAAACAAGAAGCATGGTTGAGTCGTTAGAGAAAATGGACAAGAAGTCCTTATTACATAGAGACAAACAAAACCGGGAGAGAATTAATATATTTTATGGGAAAATGACAATGAGAATAATGGTCGTAGTATGAACGTAGTCAGGTCGTAAGAAGAGCGTGATGAGGACGGCAAGGGCGTGCTAGAATCGTACTATGGTCGTGAACAGCGTGGTATAGTCGTAGTGGAAGCGTAGTTTGGTCGCGGTGAGAACGTGATGGTCGTAGTGAGGTCGTAATAACGTCGCAATGAGATCGTAGCGCAGTTTCTCCAAATAAAATCACGCTTTCTCTACGCTCTCACTACGATGGTACAACGACCTTTGCGATCTTACTACGATCTTAGTGCGCTCTCGCTACGCTTCTACTACGACCCGATTTCGCCACGACCGCACCACGATTGTTTTGAACATGTTCAAAGTTTGCCACGCTCATCACGATCTTGAAGACCTCACCACGACCGTGATACGACCTTACTGCGATCTACACGATCGTACTACGATCATTAAAATTTGCATTTTTTTCACAGATCGTAGTGCGATCGTGGCCTAGTGGGACTGGGGTATTACATCAATGTTAAAAGAAAAGAAACAGTTACAAAACAGAACTTCTCCTTATGGTATAGATGTGCATTTCGTAATAAATAAAATTTGATTAGAAAGAAATGTATATATACTAAAATACAAAAGGATGACAGATTATGTCCATGTTGTATAAGGTGTGGGGTCATTAACTCCTCAAACCGACCCTATAATTGTCAAAAATAAATCATAGATGTACATATATGACGTCCATTTTCACTGAACTAGTACATTTTTTAAGGGACCAGCTAAATCCCACCATCGGGTACGGAATTTTCTCAGTTTAGAGTCAGTACTACAGTAACACGTATAGTATGTATACCACATCAGTTTAGAGTCAGTACTACAGTAACACGTATGTATACCACATCAGTTTAGAGTCAGTACTACAGTAACACGTATGTATACCACATCAGTTTAGAGTCAGTACTACAGTAACACGTATGTATACCACATCTGTTTAGAGTCAGTACTACAGTAACACGTATGTATACCACATCAGTTTAGAGTCAGTACTACAGTAACACGTATGTATACCACATCAGTTTAGAGTCAGTACTACAGTAACGCGTATGTATACCACATCAGTTTAGAGTCAGTACTACAGTAACGCGTATGTATACCACATCAGTTTAGAGTCAGTACTACAGTAACGCGTATGTATACCACATCTGTTTAGAGTCAGTACTACAGTAACGCGTATGTATACCACATCAGTTTAGAGTCAGTACTACAGTAACGCGTATGTATACCACATCAGTTTAGAGTCAGTACTACAGTAACGCGTATGTATACCACATCAGTTTAGAGTCAGTACTACAGTAACGCATATGTATACCACATCAGTTTAGAGTCAGTACTACAGTAACACGTATGTATACCACATCAGTTTAGAGTCAGTACTACAGTAACACGTATGTATACCACATCTGTTTAGAGTCAGTACTACAGTAACACGTATGTATACCACATCTGTTTAGAGTCAGTACTACAGTAACACGTATGTATACCACATCAGCTTAGAGTCAGTACTACAGTAACACGTATGTATACCACATCTGTTTAGAGTCAGTACTACAGTAACACGTATGTATACCACATCTGTTTAGAGTCAGAACTACAGTAACACGTATGTATACCACATCTGTTTAGAGTCAGTACTACAGTAACACGTATGTATACCACATCTGTTTAGAGTCAGTACTACAGTAACACGTATGTATACCACATCAGTTTAGAGTCAGTACTACAGTAACACGTATGTATACCACATCAGTTTAGAGTCAGTACTACAGTAACACGTATGTATACCACATCAGTTTAGAGTCAGTACTACAGTAACACGTATGTATACCACATCTGTTTAGAGTCAGTACTACAGTAACACGTATGTATACCACATCTGTTTAGAGTCAGTACTACAGTAACACGTATGTATACCACATCTGTTTACAGTCAGTACTACAGTAACACGTATGTATACCACATCTGTTTAGAGTCAGTACTACAGTAACACGTATGTATACCACATCTGTTTACAGTCAGTACTACAGTAACACGTATGTATACCACATCTGTTTACAGTCAGTACTACAGTAACACGTATGTATACCACATCAGTTTAGAGTCAGTACTACAGTAACACGTATGTATACCACATCAGTTTAGAGTATACTACAGTAACACGTATGTATACCACATCAGTTTAGAGTCAGTACTACAGTAACACGTATGTATACCACATCAGTTTAGAGTCAGTACTACAGTAACACGTATGTATACCACATCAGTTTAGAGTCAGTACTACAGTAACACGTATGTATACCACATCAGTTTAGAGTCAGTACTACAGTAACACGTATGTATACCACATCAGTTTAGAGTCAGTACTACAGTAACACGTATGTATACCACATCAGTTTAGAGTCAGTACTACAGTAACACGTATGTATACCACATCAGTTTAGAGTCAGTACTACAGTAACACGTATGTATACCACATCAGTTTAGAGTCAGTACTACAGTAACACGTATGTATACCACATCAGTTTAGAGTCAGTACTACAGTAACACGTATGTATACCACATCAGTTTAGAGTCAGTACTACAGTAACACGTATGTATACCACATCAGTTTAGAGTCAGTACTACAGTAACACGTATGTATACCACATCAGTTTAGAGTCAGTACTACAGTAACACGTATGTATACCACATCAGTTTAGAGTCAGTACTACAGTAACACGTATGTATACCACATCAGTTTAGTCTCAGTACTACAGTAACACGTATGTATACCACATCAGTTTAGAGTCAGTACTACAGTAACACGTATGTATACCACATCAGTTTAGAGTCAGTACTACAGTAACACGTATGTATACCACATCAGTTTAGTCTCAGTACTACAGTAACACGTATGTATACCACATCAGTTTAGAGTCAGTACTACAGTAACACGTATGTATACCACATCAGTTTAGAGTCAGTACTACAGTAACACGTATGTATACCACATCAGTTTAGTCTCAGTACTACAGTAACACGTATGTATACCACATCAGTTTAGAGTCAGTACTACAGTAACACGTATGAAGGGGGCTGCTGCCTACAACTCCTTGAAAAAACAATAACGTTCTTAATATTATATTGTAAATTTGATGCGAAATTCCGACCATAAATATTTTTTTGGACAGAAACTATTTTCGCTAGCGTAAGGCAACTCGATCGGGTTAAAAAGATGTTCCAAGATCGTCACTCTTGGCAAATGAAAATGAAGTTATGAACAGAAGCAAAACCGCCTAAAATGTGTGTACTCATAGTTTGTACATCAGGCTAAATACTGGTCTGCTAATTCGAATTGCAATGTGCGGCAAATTTGCTTTACTGTCCGAACGACGTTAACTTTTAATTCATATATTGGATCATTCCAATTAGCCAATTCGAATTAAAAAAAGAAGTGTGTGTAAACGCGATTAGGGATTTGGGAAGATCCGTTGAGAATCCACGATATCGAATAAGATGGTCCAGGGGCCCCAACCTATGCAACGTTATGACGTTTGGAGTGGAACATGTAAAAGTCTATATATACATGTATGCATCGACCATATGTGTAACTTTATAAGAGTGCAGGACAACCTGTCCCCATGCATACATTCACCTCTGAAGATAACTAGTAACCCTTTAATGCTTTATTGGTACACGGTGACTTTTGTACGAATACCATTTTTTAGTCAAGTGTATCTGGTATATTTTCTTTCGAAGTCCTTTCACTGTCGAGGTACATGTTCATGCTAATTATGTTAGGTCAGAAAATACTTATAACATTCGTAGACCCAAATCTGAATCTCAAGTCATCTCATTGGCGATCGATCATATTACCATATCTCCTTATGTATAGTATTATTTAACACATGTTAAATTTAGCCGTTTCAGAATCTAATGCATCCTGGGTAATATTTTCAAAAGTGTACAACAAAACGTCCTGATTGGTTAAAAATGTCATAAACAATGGAAATTTAACCAATGACGTGACGTTATTTTCATTTTGGGGTACGAACAATGAAATTACCCATGATGCTTTAGATTCTGAAACGGCCAATTGAAAATAGTTGTGTTTGATTTCTTTGCCCGATGTATTTCATTGATATTACTCCATGGCTTATTTTCTTCTATTCGCAGTTGTGGCGTGATTATCAGTCGAATGCATTTCGTTCCAACCAGTGCATACTAGTGGCTGTCTCAAACTTGCAGTGAGGAAAGAGTTTTTTCGCCGTGTCAAAGGCCCAACTAAGACTTTGAGATGAAGAACAGCAATAAAAGCACTAGACACTGTTCCTTTATACTGCTATTGTGTCATGTATAGATACCTCATATACTTCATTTTTCATATCGTATAATGCACATTGATATTTAACCCACAAGGTCGAAAGCAGTCATTGTCTTAATCAATTATTCATTAGATGTCTGGAGATACGTCTCGATCGATAGTTTTGAATTAGTATATGAATCGAGAAATGTTGGGTTTACGACGTCCCCTCAAAAAAAGGAGACATTTAGAGGGGAACCCAGTCGTAAGAAGATAGATGTTAACACAATAAGACAACGTCTAGATCGTTTCATTCATGAGACATGTCCATTTTAAAGAAATTTAAAATAAATATTTTATTTAACTGGGACGTTGGGCTTCTTTGTCTTAAATTTCTGTTGTTTTTATGTATCTTTTAGAATTGAAAAAAATTGTATGTACTTAAATAAGTCATTGCAATATGGGGCATTATTGTTTTTTTAGATGATATTCATTATATATACCAGAGGATAAAGGGGGATTCCAACTATATGTCCCCATACAAATTCATTGATCGTCAAAATAAAAGGGGTGATTCCACCCCCGGAACACCCCTCTGGATCTGCCACTGTATATATATAACCAAAAAGATCTTATACAACTGTAACATTCTAAAAGCGGTGATTCAGTTTTATCAGACGTGTTCAAGTTTGATTAAAACCGAGGGTGATAGCTGAATAAGTAAATAGAAACATACATTGAAATAGCCAATAAATGTTGTTTATGAACTTTTATAGTATAATACACAATTGATAATGGACGGTTCGTTTTATCTTATTATTACAGATACATATGTATAAACACAGTGTATAAATATTATAAAATGACTGAGCATAGCAAATATGTAGAAATTTTAATTTAATTGGAATCGTAAACAATTTAAAATTTAAATGACCAATTGTAAACACATTTAGAATTTCTGAAACTTTCAACCCCTTTATTCTATATTCCAATCGTTATAATCAAATTAAAATTAACCTTGATTCAAACGTCGTATATCACCATTACAAACAACACTCTTTCTAAAATGATGAGATTTTCTGAAGCAGAAATTTTTATCGTGGTGACAATGACTGGTTATCATGTGTCAATATCTCGTATAATGGCGGACAGCGAAGAAAGGAACATAAAACGACAAAAGGACATTAAATTAAATTTTTAATTTCCCTTTTTAAATGTCCACATCAGTGTCATCGGACACGTCTGTGGCATTCATCAACTCGCCAATGGTCCGTCCAATCCCGAGACAGCTGATATGTCGTCGTTCAAGGCTATTTTACGCCTGTCATTACCGTGGCATTTCTTTTTTTCTCATTTTAATACGTTTTTGGTCCATCACGCTTAACTAAAAACAACTTTGCTTTCCTTCATTTTCAAGATGGAAGCGAATATTATTGTTATTCCTTGGTAGGTTATTCCTTGGTAGGATTTTTTTTTTGCAGATTGACTATTAATGTTGATCTTGTGCTATTCAGTACGCATGATTTTTTTTCTTCCGTGAGATTTTTTACTATTGTTCAAAACTGTTTCCAGCATATTTCACCTAGATGCGCAGAATGTTTTGTGGTCTTACCAGGGCAAAAATTTGCAGAAATGAAACTTTTTGTAAAAGAAAAACATATTTATAACATTTTGAGATACATCTTATAAGTCCATGAGTTTGCATTAAAAATGATGATGAATGCACTCCCTTTGATACTTACTTAAGATGTACAGAAAACCAGGGGTTATTTTAGTAGTAGTTGCCTTCCTAACTGGCGTGTTCAAGTCATTACGAGACTTTAAACATTAGTTGAAAATTGCCGGCATGTAGAAAGTTTTCTATGAAGTTAAACTTTGAGGTAAAATATTTAGAAAGCTGTGGTTATTGTAAAAAAAATGATTGAATAGATATAGGGATTTTGAATTGGTGTTCTGACACCTTTA
This sequence comes from Mytilus galloprovincialis, assembly GCF_965363235.1. Taxonomy (NCBI): domain Eukaryota; kingdom Metazoa; phylum Mollusca; class Bivalvia; order Mytilida; family Mytilidae; genus Mytilus; species Mytilus galloprovincialis. The sequence continues at coordinate 4,862,339 of NC_134847.1, forward strand.
ACCGCTGTTTTTACATATATGGTTTGAATATTTGGAGGTTACTAGTGCAATGTTGGGAAGTAAGGAATCATAAATGTGTACTCTGACAATGTTATCCTGGTATGCTCTTCGTCTCCGTCTTCTGTACAAAAAAAAACTCCTTGAAGAAGAGACCATTAGTGCAAATAACCCAGACATATCATTTTATAATAATGAATTGTATGAGAATATATATTTGTCGCATACATGTTTTGGTAAATTCTAATTCAATCAGTTGTTGATATTTACTATCATAAGAGTCATTTTACCTACCAAACAAATATATCAAAGTCATTCATCTCAATACCATTGTTGTCATTGGTAAAATATTTACTCACAAGAATCGAAGTGTGCGGTATTGAATTTAGTACCAAAAGGGCAGTAACTCTATTTCAATTTCAAATTATTGTGACTGTCCTGTGTTACATACCTTTATTTGAACTGACACATATAAAACACAGTATTTGAACAATAGTTATTTTAGTAATGGAACAAGTCAAATTATGAAATGATGAAACAAAACAGAAAAACGCACGTAGATTCGCCCAGGTGCAATTTTTACACAATCGTAGGGTTTAGTCACGTTTCTCCGGGCGTATGACATTTGCGCCGATTTTGAAAATTTTCAATCTTTCATTTGCGCCGATTTCATTTTTTCATTTGCGCCGATTTTATATTTGCTCCTAATTAGATTTACAGGTAAGTTAATTCTTGTACATATACTGTACTATACCATTGATAAAATCTGGTTATAATTGTTGTTAATTTATGTTTAAATACTTTTGATTCATTTTGTTCTGGAACTTCGTTGTAACATGATGGACATATTACACACTGAAACGAGCCGAGGAGTCAATTCTTTAGTTATCGAGGGCCATACATATCGGAAGGTTAGTGTCCTGAAACATAACAACATACCTTACAAATGTACCATAAATCGTGTAAAGCCATAGTCACCACGGATTCTACTGTCAAAACACTGATCGAGCATAAACATGTGGCAGAGGTCCTTAAGACAGAGGTTAAAGAACTATACGGGTACTGTCAAGGAAAAAGTCTGGAGGTGTATCTTCTAGGCCTTCTTCCATCTCCCCGTAGTGAGGAGGGGACAACAGTTTTCCCGTTTGAATGGTTTTACACTAGTAATTTTGGGGCCCTTTATAGCTTGTTGTTCGGTGTGAGCCAAGGCTCCGTGTTGAAGGCCGTACATTGACCTATAATGGTTTACTTTTATAAATTGTTATTTGGATGGAGAGTTGTCTCATTGGCACTCATACCACATCTTGTTATATCTATTCACCTGTAATTTACCTGTAAAAAAATCGGCGCAAATGAAAAACATAATCGGCGCAAATGAAAGAAAAAATCGGCGCAAATGAAATGCAGATCGGCGCAAATGCAAAACGCCGGTTTCTCCAACATTTGATAATTAGACTAAAACAACATAAGGGATTAGGGGGTCCTCATAAGGACTGGCATCGTGATAATTACCTGTAATTCACCTATATCAGGTCTTAACTAAAATATTGCAAAAAGGGATATTGTTAAAAAATATTTATATCAAAACATTTTCATCCGCCGTATTTGATTTACAAAATTAAAAAGGTTATTCAACAAAAAAATCCTTAAATAAACAAGGGAAATTCTAATCAAACAGAAAATTTCATAAAAAATTATGAAGAAATAATCTAGAAATTATTTTTTTTAAAAGATTTTATTTTATTAAAAGTAACATGAAAAATCGAAATGTTCACTGACTGTACCTCATTTTAGTAATGTATTCTATTACTTGATATATTTTTGTATTTGTGTTACATGTAGATGTTAAATCTAAACCGATGCAAAACAGCCAAGTTTTATTTATGTAAAAAGTCACCAAAAGCCATTGTCTTCTAGTGCGAAGAAACGTATATCTACCTAGTCGTTCTGTCTGTATATCAGTAGAGCCGAATCCAGTTTTCGTGGTATGCTGTCTTAGCAGATGAAATAGTCAGTCGTATATATGTCCACTTTTTCTACGAAAACGGAGCTGATACAAATTGGGTACATCACTTCTCGTCGTGATCTATATAGTGTTTAACTGTGGGAACTGGCTTGGTGAATATTGTGGCCTACTAGTATTTTCGATTTGTTACTTGAGCTTTGGACAATTAATGCAAGTTGACTAAGAAGTTTGAATAAAGTTACTGTATCGGTGATAATAAGCTGCGTTTTTTACTTTTATATAAGATTAATGACTCAAGATATATAAATTCTTAATAGCTCTTAAAATATAAAATGTTAATTTTAATTCAAGATCGCAACATTGTAATCTATAATACATTATTATGAAAAATAGAGAACAAAATTATGAAAAAAAAAGCAAAAAAATGCTTCCGGTCGTACGGTAACGGATACTGGATGTGTAGTGATTGATAATTTAGTCTTAGATTATTTGTTGCTTAATAATAAGGAATAATAAATAAGTTATGAAAATGTTGTTGAGGTCAATATCATCTGTTGCGATAATAGAAAAATATCCTTATTTTTCGATTTTGTACAAGTTAAAACCATTTTTAAGCAATATTTTGTACAGGTTGTAACATGTATGAGGTACTTTTGTACATGTTATAACTTGTATTTTTGCATTATACAAGTTATAACATGTACAATATTTTTGTACATGTTATAACCTGTACAAAATTGCAACTTGTACACGACATATATATCTTTAAAAAATATATACCTTTTTAACAATATTTTGGTCAAGAACAGGTGAATTACAGGTAGATATCAAGATCGAGTCCTTAAGAGGACCCCATAATCCCTAATGTTGTTTTAGTCTAATTACCAAATGTTGGAGAAACGTGACCACACCAATCGTAGAGGTTCCATACACTTGTAGGGTCAAGATGTCAATATTTGTCAAAATGTGGGAAAATTAAGTGTGAATCAGGGGTGGTGTTCTCGAAAGTATCGTAATATTCGTCCTAAGTCACATCCTAAGACCAATTTTAGGATGGGTTTAAGATCAACTTAGGACACTCTTATGTTAGGACGTCCTAAACATATCATTAGTGCGAAATTTTAAATCGTTTAAGTAATTTTGTTATAAAACATTTTATAAATGACGAAACAAATTAATAAAACTGTTTATGAATTTTATAATTATATGTATAGAATTATATTCATGATTTCAAATGTAGTTATAAAACTATATAAAAAAAGGATTATAAATTTAAACTGAAAACAATTTGTTTTGAAATGGGAATTAAATTTGCAGTGCCATCGTATCGTGAAACACGAAGTTCTAAGTTTAAAACAACGCAAAAATTCTTTATATACGAGTTAATAACCGATAGTGCGTTTCCTTTTATGTTTATCTATACGTTAAAAAATTAGCAAAACGTGAATTTTAAACTTTATTAAGTTAGGATGAAGAAAGGATGATCTTAAGTGTCCGAAAATTAGGACGATAAATGCGATACATCCCAAGTTCAGAGCTTCGAGAACACGACTTAGGACAAAGACTTGTCATAGGTTGGTCTTAGGACACGTCCTAATCCTAAGATAGCTTCGATATTTTAAATTTGCTTTTTTCTTTACCGCCAATACTCAGGACAGCAGTAAGGAAATATTTGTAGTAAAGCTCTTAATTTTGGTTTGACATGAATATTGTATTTTGTTTATAAAACGTATTTTTAAAGTTGCTTAATTTTTACCGCGTTGAGATTGCTCTGTATTTTTACAAAAATCTTCTCTGTAACTACTGGGCCAAAGTAATCCAAACTTGGCCACAATCATCTTTTGGGTATCTAGTTTAAAAAATGTGTCCGGTGACCTGGCCATCAAATTAAGATGGCCAACATGTCTAAAAATAGAGCATAGGGGTAAAATGAAGTTTTTGGCTTATAACTCAAAAACCAAAGCATTTAGAACAAATCTGACATAGGTAAAATTGTTTATCAGGTCAAGATCTATCTGCCCTGAAATTTTAAGATTAATCGGACAACCTGTTGTTGGGTTGCTACCCATGAATCGGTAATTTTAAGGAAATTTTGCTGTTTTTGGTTATTATTTTGAATATTATTATAGATAGAGATAAACTGTAAACACATTTTCCACTGAAACTACTGGGCCAAGTTCATTATAGATTAAGATAATTGTAAGCAGCAAGACTGTTTAGTAAACTAAGATGTACAAACACATCATCATCACCAAAACACAATTCCATGAATCCATCTGCTTTTTTTGTTTAATATTCACATAGACCAAGGTGAGCGACACAGGCTCTTTAGAGCCTCTAGTTTTATGTTTTTTTTCATATTTCTATTGTGTTTAGGGTTACTTCCGGTTTCGTGTTAAGTGAATAATTTGCTACGCTGCGTTAGTTTAGTAGGAATAATTGTACGAGTTGTCTTCTTTTTACAAACAATATACTAAAACAGCTAATACAGCTATACATTTTTGATATTGATAAATACAATTAAAGTAAGTATTTACTAAATTAAACAGTAGATGAAAAAATCAGTACAAAAACAGCACTCATAAAATCAATAGAATAAAAGTGCTGAAACAGTACCGACAAAATCATTCATTCAACAGTAATGACAAAATCAGTACTGAAACAGTACTGACGAAAAAAGTACCGAAACAGTACTGAAATAATCAGTACTGAAACGGTACTGACAAAATCAGTACTGAAACAGTACCGAAAAAATCAGTCCTTCAACAATTATGATAAAAATCAGTACTGAAACAGTACCCACAAAATCAGTACTGATTTCGTAGAAAGTATAACATTATAAGTTTTCACCTTGCCGAACAGTACTGATATGTACGAGGGTAGAAATGAACCAACAAACATGGGCAAATTCTTGGTAGTGTAGTAATTGTAACAAGAGGGAGTCGGTGACGACACCTTCCAGGAATTGTAGTCGTAAGTTCTTCGTCCCTATTCGATTCTCGGGATACCTGATATCAGATTTTGGCAGAATAGAGACGCTAATCTAGCACAACTCAACAAATTATTTACAAATGTACAACTTTCAGTAAAACATAGCAAAACGAAATAGAATAAGAACAGTATTTCAAAAGTTAAGCTAAAAAATGAAACAGTAATAAAGGGCAAACGAAATGGAAAAGAAAAGTATTTCAAGTTAAATGAAATCAAATTGATATACAATGTAGTTATTTAAAAACTTGTTTAAAAAGTAAATGTTACCGTATTAATATACTTCGCGTTGTGATCTTATAATTTAGTAAATTGTATCAAAAATAATACCAATGTATTTGCTTTTGAATAACTAGAGTGGAATGATTCATTCCTGCGAGCTGTATATTTAAAGAGAAAGGTTGCAGTGATACACTGCCTTCTCATACATTGTATATACAAATGGAGAGTAATCAAATTAACGGTACCAATTGTCTTGCACCAGATGGGCATTTCGACAATACATGTCTCTTCAGTGATGCTCGTGGACAAAATATTTGAAATCCAAAGCTTATAAAAAAGATGAAGAGCTTTAATCCAAAAGGTCCAAAAAGTATAGCCAAATCCGTGAAAGGAATCAGAGCTTTGCATGAGGGAGATACATTCCTTAATTTATAATAATTTCCATCATTTTGTAACAGAAAATTTTAATAACACAAAAACATCCGTATTTTCATGCCAGTACCTAAGTACTGGCTACTGGGCTGGTGATACCCTCGGGGACTAATAGTCCACCAGCAGAGGCATCGACCCAGTGGTAGTAATAAAATTAACGGTATTAATGTTGTTGCACCAGATGCGCATTTCGACAATACATGTCTCTTCAGTGATGCTCGTGGCCAAAATATTTGAAATTCAAAGCTTATAAAAAAGATGAAGAGCTTTAATCCAAAAGGTCCAAAAAGTATAGCCAAATCCGTGAAAGGAATCAGAGCTTTGCACGAGGGAGATACTTCTCTCAACCAGAGCAACTACTGATAAAGTTTTAAAGAAAAACCTATCACTTCCAAAGATAAATATATGATATTGAAGAAATGTTGAAAAATGAATATTCATATCAAAAATATATAAAATAACATGAAAAGTAAATACATTTGTAGTTAAATGAATACAATTCAATGATTAAGAAAATACTAATTTGAAACAGTTACACGGAGATTACTTAAACCACAACATTACATAGTTCTTCTATTGGATAGCTTTAAAGGTATGCAAACACAGATAAAAATAGAATGTGAATGGAATAAAACATGGAACCTTGAAGACAATACAGACAAAATAAAGTAATGTTTGTGAGAAAATTTTCTAAAGCTAACAGTGAATTCAGATAAAATATTTAACTCAAAAGTCTTGAGGTAATAAGTACATCAGAGTTAAATTGGAAAAATGCCATCAGAAACGTTTAAATCAAAAACAATAATTGGATTCCTCAAACGAAGTCTCAGCATCTCTTATACCGATAGCAGAGAACTCTCCCTTGTAAGACAAAAAGTTGATTATGCGAGAGCTTTATAAAATCTATATCTCTAAAAAAGATAAACACAAAAAATGAAATACGGTACAAAGAAGATATGCTATAGATATGTTACAACTTTGTACAGAAATAAATCTTATTGTTAGAGGGGAAAAGGAAAAATGCACGTCTAACCATGCTGTATATAGGACTAGCAACCAAGAATTAAACATCACAAAAAACCTCAAATTCATACCACCAGAAAGAAACCCGAAAAATGGCTCAAAACTCTTTCCTGGTATTATTATGTAACATAACGATTCACACTGACAGAATCTATCCATGAACCATTCGGGATTAGAACGCATTCTCTACTCAATGACATCTAACAATAATCTTAAATCCTTCAATAGGCGCTTGCTAGAAATTAAATAGATATTCACTTGTGTATAAAACCCTCAATGTTAAATATATATAGCACCTTTTATTTTGTTTTTTTGTGTTTTCAGAATTATTTATGCGCACACCCTATTGTGACAATTATATTCAACCTGATGACGGTGGTCACTCAGCGGAAGAAGTGACATGGATGAGGTGAATGGCCTGTGAAATTGATCCAAAATACAGATCTCCTGGCTTAGTAATAACACAATAGTACGCATTAGACTTAAAAGAAGCAGTTTATGAGCTGGTATAGCAGCAAGATCTGGGATCACGTACGTCAAAATACTATGATGGACGGCATGGAATGTGTTACATATAAAACAATGTTTTGTTCCACTGTTTTTTCGATAACATATATAATACGCGTCTGGTGTATGGGCTGGTAACGATACGATAGTGATACAGGGGAGATTACTTCTAACCTCTCAGTAGATATGTAAGAATAATCCGTCATAGAGCTATTCTCAACTGTCCTAACTGTTTTAAGTAGAACTGTCAGAATCAGTTCTAAGGTAGGAATGTCTAAAACTGTTCTAGGTAGAACTGTCCAAATCAGTTACTGTTCAAATCAGTTCTAGTCGTAGATCTGTCAGCAGAACTGACCAAATCAGTTCTAACCATAGAACTGTAAGCAGATCTAACTCAATCAGTTCTAACCGTAGAACTGTTAGCAGAACTGTCTAAAAGTGATCTAGCCGTCGAACTGACCAAACCTGTCAGGATGTATCTAACAGTTCCAAATAACGTCACTGAAATGTTAAAGCAGTGCTGTGATGAGATTTTTTTTATTATATATTATATTCTTTTGACTTATTTATTTAAGACAAAGAGTTCTATGGATATAACTGACTAAATCAATTCTAGCCATAGAACTTCTCAAATCAGTTTTAATCGTATAGAACTGTTCTAGTCGTAGAACTGTTCTAGCCGTAGAACTGTTCAAGTCGTAGAACTGACCAAAGATTTGGTCCGTTCTGGGTAGAACTGTCTAAAACTGTTCTACGGAAGAACTATCAGGATCAGTTCTAGGTATAACTGTCTAAATCAGTTCTAGTTAGAACTGACCAAATCAGTTCTAGGTTAGAACTGTTCTAGCTAGAACTGCCCAAAAGGTGTCAGGATGACATTACTACATACTGTCATAGAACAGTTCTCCTGACAGATTTGATGAAAAGTTAGAAGTGATCTCCACTGTTCTAGCATTCAGCTTGGTTTTGGTATGGCTACTCCTTAACCGGCTCATGATAGTGCTTTTTCTTAGTACGCATTGCAATGTTATTCAGCTACCGTGCAGGTTAATTGGACTACCGGACTCTCGCGTTTGTGGCAAACAATGGTACCAAAAGATTTCTTAACGATGTTCCACAACGCCAAAAACACTTATACAATAATGTAGACTAAAATATTATACCACACCCGATAACACGTACAGTTGGTTAATCCCTCTATGGTTGGACATTGCCAAACTCTTCAAAAGAATAGTGTGTCTTGGATTAACAGTCTTTAATACTTAAATAAGTGTTTTTATTTTTTCACAATATTTTACACAGCCTTTACAATTTTTGTTATATTCATGAAATGACATGAACATGTGTCTTTTTAGGTTAACAAATGATTGAAAAAAAATGTCTATTGAAGCTTAAATCTTTATAATGACGTATGATACCTTATGTCGAGATTGATATTAGAAAATCAATATTTTATGCACTCAAACAGGGGAATTTTGGATGTTATTTATGCTATTACATTAGTAAGGGGTAACTTTGAATTGTTTATATATAAAGTGATTAAAAAATGTCAGGTATCAAAGGTTTCACAAATACACTGTATTTATCAGACTTGGTTTGCACTTCACTAAATCAAAATTGCAATAAAAATTGGCAAAATTATGAATAGATGAAGTGATCGACACCTTTGTTATGCTTTTTGTAAATAAAACATCATATCTTGCTTAATAGACAGAGACTGAAACAAAATTGTAAATTTTACTCCCGTCAAATAACTATTCAATATATCAAGTTATGTATATGTACAAGTTAAATATGATTTTAGAAATTGACCTACTTCTTCATATTTTTAAAGGTTGTTGTGGGGACGCTTTTTTATTGTCCGCAACGCTGTGAAATCTAAGAATTGTGGCAGTAAAACTATTGTTTTTGTGTGAATAGGATCATTCAATGTGAAGATATTTACCTATAAGGGATGACTTTCTATATTTCCAAGACTTTCCAGCATCAAATCATCACTAAAATGTAGTGTCTGCAACACTATTGATTAACTTGTTTTTTTAAACATTGTTTTCCTCATTTTCAGCCAAAATTTGATTGAATAACTTTCAATTGAAAGTATCAAACTTTATTATAATTTAAAAGAAGTAGAAATCTTACAAAGAAAATGAAATGAAACATAAGAAACACAATACAAACTACTGTGTTTTTTGACTAAAAACTATCAAAATACATAGATATTGCTTAATCAATATTTGTTTTCCTAATTTTTGTCACCTTTAAATAGCTAATTCAGTCTTCAGCTTCCTGCTTTAATTTCTTTGTACAGTTAAATCAAACTTTCATTTATTTTAATGTTTCATCTGACCATTCACATATGTAACATTTCAGTATTGCATTCATTTTGATAATGTTATTCACAACATTTTTCCTTTTAAACAATGATTAAAATCTTAACTTAAGTTGATTGATCAAACATGTTCATCTTCTTTTGCATGTTATGAGACTATTACCAGTTCAGGTAATTAGTACTTGACAATAAAGTTAAAAATAAAAGTGAGTGTTACACATTGGTCACATGCATATTACATATTTAGTTTGGTCAAGAGTAACTTTCTTCTGAAATAACCACATATTTTATAGGTACTATAGGTAAATTAACTCTTATTTTTAATTCTTTATTTGCAAAACAAACAAAAACCAATTTTAGTTGTGGCAAATATATAGACAAAACAAAAATAATGAAAACTCGACAATATTATAGTACATATGATAAAAACAGTTATTGGTCTCCTTTCCTTAGTTCTAAAAAAATCTTTAATAAAAGAAACAACTGCTTTTACATCATCAGTAAAATTATGTGTATCAAAATTGACATATTTTTGTATATAATATTTTAGAAAGATTTGTCTTTTATTCTTATTAATTTTACAGTTAAAGAAATAATGGAATTCATCGTCTAAGATATTACATATTTTACATTTACTTTCATTTCGTGGTATTTTTGTATATCATCCAGTTTTTATTAAGAGACAGTGATCGCTTATTCTAAATTTGGTTAACATTTTTCTTGTTTCTTTATTTGGGTGCGATAGGTACATTGCATTTGGTTGTTCATATATGATTTAAGAAATGTATATAGATATATTTTATTATTTTCGTTCAAGTCATTTATTTTATCATCAATAAGAGTTTGGTAATAGTTACTATAACCTTTTTTAATGTGGGTTTTAACTTTTTGTCTGTTTTAAAGTTTTAGTTTCCTCAATAATTTTGATATCAATATTTATATCTTGTGACACATTTTTTGCCAAAGTATACCAAGAGTATGTTCCCTTAGTATCTAATTTTTTAGTTAATTTAAAGGCCTCTTTTAGAAGTGGGATTAGATTTTTATTATTTAATCTAGATAGGTACATCATAGTTTGGGTTTTGATAAAAGTTTCTAACGGCAGGAATCCTAGTTCATTTCAAACAGCTAGATTTGTTCAGCTTCTTTTTATCCTCAGTACTCGTTTAATAAAATGTAGCGGTTTTTTTCTAAGATAGTTTTATCAATAACATGAATAGCATCTGGTGTTGAGCTATTTTTGTTATGCTAAACACTATTAATCTGTTTTTGAACATTTAAACAGAACAATAAAATTATAACAATAAAAAAATGAAAAGTTTCAACTTTTTTTAAAAGACCTCTAACATTTTTAATTATTGATGAAGTTTTCAACTAAATAGGTTTTCTTTTTATATTCAATGTGCAGTAACATCATGAGTTTGGTGAATTTATGAAAAAGACAAAAATACTCCCCGCCTTCCCCAACAAAAAACAAAAATTAATAAATAAATATAAGGAATATCACCAATGTTTTTAAAGGTTATAATCATACATTCTTATTATTGAGAAAACCTAGATACTCTTGATTACTGATGTTATCTTTCAATATTTAAACATGACAATATAAAGTCTAATCAATTATAAATAAATGCAGTGTGCAACATTCTTCAAGCTTCTTTAAATACCTCTAAAAACTGTAAAATAATTAATCAAGCTTTCAACTAAAAGGTTTCCCTTTTAATATTATATTTTTATTGACAAAATAAGGTTAAAATGGTCCTTGTTTTATTAAAAACAAATTATTTATAGCATTCTAATCAAAGTATGAACAAATCTCTGAAAAAGTTAAATATGTCCAAAAATTATTTCTAAAAAAATATAAGGATAATCACTAAATTTTTAGGAAGATTATACATTCTCATTTGTGCAATACATGAAAAACCCTAAATAACAAAATAAGTTAAAATGGTTCTTGTTTTATTAAACACAAATTGTTTATTGTAAACTTATCAAAGTATTAACAAAATTCTAAAAAAGGAAAACCCATTCAAGAATCTTTTTTTTCTTCCTAAAACATAAGGAATATCACCATTTGTTCTACATGATAATCATACTTTTTCATTCTTGTAATTAATAAAGACCCAAAAAACCTTTATATATATATATAGTTACCGGTGTACTCTTTCATATTTCAAGCAGAACAATGCTTCTGAGCAATGAAAAATAGCATCTGTGTGTTTCCATATTTTTACTCGGCACAGGAAAACCAGAAGAGGTTACACAAAGATCTTCTAGAATTGATTTTTCATTCAATTTGTTATAACCCTGTGTAAAATATTGTGAAACAGCCAATATGAAAATAAAAGACGAAATTGAAAGTTACCTTCAGGCTCTTTAGTTTGAATCATCCAATGGAAGTTAATCGATATCTCTTCTTTTTTTTTTGGTTAATAAAATTGACTGTTCTACTGTATCCATAACTTACAACAGCGCAATTATTTGTTTACATTTTACCGGCAACTTTTTTACCCCAAGATGGTATCCAGAATAAAATCTAATGCAGCTTGCGATTGGATGATACCGATTTGATATTTTGTAATCGAAAGGTTACCCAGTTAAAATTCAAAAATCAACAAATTACTTGAAAAAATTCCTCAAGTTCAAATCCTAAAATGCGCCAATTACGAATTTAATAAAAATCCAAAAGGACAAGTTATTCAGTTATAATGTTTTCCGTACCTTAGACGATGGTTAACTATTAAAATTAGCCAAATTGTTGTCATGTCAGGTTGGCCGAGTGGTCTAAGGCGCCAGACTCAAGGTTAATACCTTCCCATTCGTGGGAATGAGTGTTCTGGTCCACGAATGTGGGCGTGGGTTCGAATCCCACATCTGACACCATATATTTTTGATCACTTTCTACACTTCATTTGTAACATGGTTTCATGAAATGGTCTTTTGCGAATTTGTTAACGGTTAAACATTTAGTATATAGTAAAAGCTATTACGAAAGAAAAAAACCCTCATATGCGACATTCATGTTATACTTTCTTGTCCAAATCAGAGTGTCATAATTTAGTAAGATTATCAATTGCTGAACCATCAGTGGATTGAAAATAGCTCATGTAAACTCAGTTTGAGGAAAGAGCCAAATGAAATTCATCCTCAATTATCAAAAATAGATTTCACATAGTGGGTAGAACGTTAAAACGGAGGAGTGAGTTTTTAGGACGGAAGAAGAAATTGTTCACTCTTGAATGTTATCGTTTTCCCAAAGAACGCTGAATTAACTTCATGTTTGTTTTAAAGTTTGTGATTGGATTTTCCCAACCACCGTTCAATACGCATGAAGTCCGTGCAAATGTGTAGCCGACTGGTGTGTCCAAAATGCAAACGGAAAAAAATGTAGGTACTGACTGAAAGCATCAAGTGCATGAAAGTAGATAATTCGCAATTCGTAGTCAGTTGGAAACAGGTAATATTCATTATCGTTCATTTGTAGGAATTCTTTTTAAAAAAAAAACCTCGTCCGCGTTCTTAGCTCTCTCTCTCTCTCTCTCTCTCTCTCTCTCTCTCTCTCTCTCTCTCTCTCTCTCTCTCTCTCTCTCTCAAAATAATCGACAGGGTTGGAAAGTGTCTTTTGGATAGAAAAATTGAATTGTTCAGTAAAAAATTCTTGGCAGCGGTGGGATTCGAACCCACGCCTCAATGAGACTGGTGCCTAAAACCAGCGCCTTAGACCGCTCGGCCACGCTACCTTACGACTTTTCTGCTGATATTTTATGTATTTGTCAACTGGCTTCGTGAAAAAAGATGTTGGTTTGTTTAGTTTGCCCTATATGGTTCTAGTGGGAAGTGTTCAAGTGAGAATTGGAGGCTTAGGGAATAAAAGAAAGTGAGACGAAATGATTTGCCCATGTTCAATTTCATGTGGAACAATTTTGAGTAATCATATAAAACGTTCATTTGACAGATGAAAAAAAGGTTAGAGATGTTGAAAAAATTCCTCAAATCCTAAAATGCGCCAATTACGAATTTAATAAAAATCCAAAAGGACAAGTTATTCAGTTATAATGTTTTCCGTACCTTAGACGATGGTTAACTATTAAAATTAGCCAAATTGTTGTCATGTCAGGTTGGCCGAGTGGTCTAAGGCGCCAGACTCAAGGTTAATACCTTCCCATTCGTGGGAATGAGTGTTCTGGTCCACGAATGTGGGCGTGGGTTCGAATCCCACATCTGACACCATATATTTTTGATCACTTTCTACACTTCATTTGTAACATGGTTTCATGAAATGGTCTTTTGCGAATTTGTTAACGGTTAAACATTTAGTATATAGTAAAAGCTATTACGAAAGAAAAAAACCCTCATATGCGACATTCATGTTATACTTTCTTGTCCAAATCAGAGTGTCATAATTTAGTAAGATTATCAATTGCTGAACCATCAGTGGATTGAAAATAGCTCATGTAAACTCAGTTTGAGGAAAGAGCCAAATGAAATTCATCCTCAATTATCAAAAATAGATTTCACATAGTGGGTAGAACGTTAAAACGGAGGAGTGAGTTTTTAGGACGGAAGAAGAAATTGTTCACTCTTGAATGTTATCGTTTTCCCAAAGAACGCTGAATTAACTTCATGTTTGTTTTAAAGTTTGTGATTGGATTTTCCCAACCACCGTTCAATACGCATGAAGTCCGTGCAAATGTGTAGCCGACTGGTGTGTCCAAAATGCAAACGGAAAAAAATGTAGGTACTGACTGAAAGCATCAAGTGCATGAAAGTAGATAATTCGCAATTCGTAGTCAGTTGGAAACAGGTAATATTCATTATCGTTCATTTGTAGGAATTCTTTTTAAAAAAAAAACCTCGTCCGCGTTCTTAGCTCTCTCTCTCTCTCTCTCTCTCTCTCTCTCTCTCTCTCTCTCTCTCTCTCTCTCTCTCTCTCTCTCTCTAAAATAATCGACAGGGTTGGAAAGTGTCTTTTGGATAGAAAAATTGAATTGTTCAGTAAAAAATTCTTGGCAGCGGTGGGATTCGAACCCACGCCTCAATGAGACTGGTGCCTAAAACCAGCGCCTTAGACCGCTCGGCCACGCTACCTTACGACTTTTCTGCTGATATTTTATGTATTTGTCAACTGGCTTCGTGAAAAAAGATGTTGGTTTGTTTAGTTTGCCCTATATGGTTCTAGTGGGAAGTGTTCAAGTGAGAATTGGAGGCTTAGGGAATAAAAGAAAGTGAGACGAAATGATTTGCCCATGTTCAATTTCATGTGGAACAATTTTGAGTAATCATATAAAACGTTCATTTGACAGATGAAAAAAAGGTTAGAGATGTTGAAAAAATTCCTCAAATCCTAAAATGCGCCAATTACGAATTTAATAAAAATCCAAAAGGACAAGTTATTCAGTTATAATGTTTTCCGTACCTTAGACGATGGTTAACTATTAAAATTAGCCAAATTGTTGTCATGTCAGGTTGGCCGAGTGGTCTAAGGCGCCAGACTCAAGGTTAATACCTTCCCATTCGTGGGAATGAGTGTTCTGGTCCACGAATGTGGGCGTGGGTTCGAATCCCACATCTGACACCATATATTTTTGATCACTTTCTACACTTCATTTGTAACATGGTTTCATGAAATGGTCTTTTGCGAATTTGTTAACGGTTAAACATTTAGTATATAGTAAAAGCTATTACGAAAGAAAAAAACCCTCATATGCGACATTCATGTTATACTTTCTTGTCCAAATCAGAGTGTCATAATTTAGTAAGATTATCAATTGCTGAACCATCAGTGGATTGAAAATAGCTCATGTAAACTCAGTTTGAGGAAAGAGCCAAATGAAATTCATCCTCAATTATCAAAAATAGATTTCACATAGTGGGTAGAACGTTAAAACGGAGGAGTGAGTTTTTAGGACGGAAGAAGAAATTGTTCACTCTTGAATGTTATCGTTTTCCCAAAGAACGCTGAATTAACTTCATGTTTGTTTTAAAGTTTGTGATTGGATTTTCCCAACCACCGTTCAATACGCATGAAGTCCGTGCAAATGTGTAGCCGACTGGTGTGTCCAAAATGCAAACGGAAAAAAATGTAGGTACTGACTGAAAGCATCAAGTGCATGAAAGTAGATAATTCGCAATTCGTAGTCAGTTGGAAACAGGTAATATTCATTATCGTTCATTTGTAGGAATTCTTTTTAAAAAAAAAACCTCGTCCGCGTTCTTAGCTCTCTCTCTCTCTCTCTCTCTCTCTCTCTCTCTCTCTCTCTCTCTCTCTCTCTCTCTCTCAAAATAATCGACAGGGTTGGAAAGTGTCTTTTGGATAGAAAAATTGAATTGTTCAGTAAAAAATTCTTGGCAGCGGTGGGATTCGAACCCACGCCTCAATGAGACTGGTGCCTAAAACCAGCGCCTTAGACCGCTCGGCCACGCTACCTTACGACTTTTCTGCTGATATTTTATGTATTTGTCAACTGGCTTCGTGAAAAAAGATGTTGGTTTGTTTAGTTTGCCCTATATGGTTCTAGTGGGAAGTGTTCAAGTGAGAATTGGAGGCTTAGGGAATAAAAGAAAGTGAGACGAAATGATTTGCCCATGTTCAATTTCATGTGGAACAATTTTGAGTAATCATATAAAACGTTCATTTGACAGATGAAAAAAAGGTTAGAGATGTTGAAAAAATTCCTCAAATCCTAAAATGCGCCAATTACGAATTTAATAAAAATCCAAAAGGACAAGTTATTCAGTTATAATGTTTTCCGTACCTTAGACGATGGTTAACTATTAAAATTAGCCAAATTGTTGTCATGTCAGGTTGGCCGAGTGGTCTAAGGCGCCAGACTCAAGGTTAATACCTTCCCATTCGTGGGAATGAGTGTTCTGGTCCACGAATGTGGGCGTGGGTTCGAATCCCACATCTGACACCATATATTTTTGATCACTTTCTACACTTCATTTGTAACATGGTTTCATGAAATGGTCTTTTGCGAATTTGTTAACGGTTAAACATTTAGTATATAGTAAAAGCTATTACGAAAGAAAAAAACCCTCATATGCGACATTCATGTTATACTTTCTTGTCCAAATCAGAGTGTCATAATTTAGTAAGATTATCAATTGCTGAACCATCAGTGGATTGAAAATAGCTCATGTAAACTCAGTTTGAGGAAAGAGCCAAATGAAATTCATCCTCAATTATCAAAAATAGATTTCACATAGTGGGTAGAACGTTAAAACGGAGGAGTGAGTTTTTAGGACGGAAGAAGAAATTGTTCACTCTTGAATGTTATCGTTTTCCCAAAGAACGCTGAATTAACTTCATGTTTGTTTTAAAGTTTGTGATTGGATTTTCCCAACCACCGTTCAATACGCATGAAGTCCGTGCAAATGTGTAGCCGACTGGTGTGTCCAAAATGCAAACGGAAAAAAATGTAGGTACTGACTGAAAGCATCAAGTGCATGAAAGTAGATAATTCGCAATTCGTAGTCAGTTGGAAACAGGTAATATTCATTATCGTTCATTTGTAGGAATTCTTTTTAAAAAAAAAACCTCGTCCGCGTTCTTAGCTCTCTCTCTCTCTCTCTCTCTCTCTCTCTCTCTCTCTCTCTCTCTCTCTCTCTCAAAATAATCGACAGGGTTGGAAAGTGTCTTTTGGATAGAAAAATTGAATTGTTCAGTAAAAAATTCTTGGCAGCGGTGGGATTCGAACCCACGCCTCAATGAGACTGGTGCCTAAAACCAGCGCCTTAGACCGCTCGGCCACGCTACCTTACGACTTTTCTGCTGATATTTTATGTATTTGTCAACTGGCTTCGTGAAAAAAGATGTTGGTTTGTTTAGTTTGCCCTATATGGTTCTAGTGGGAAGTGTTCAAGTGAGAATTGGAGGCTTAGGGAATAAAAGAAAGTGAGACGAAATGATTTGCCCATGTTCAATTTCATGTGGAACAATTTTGAGTAATCATATAAAACGTTCATTTGACAGATGAAAAAAAGGTTAGAGATGTTGAAAAAATTCCTCAAATCCTAAAATGCGCCAATTACGAATTTAATAAAAATCCAAAAGGACAAGTTATTCAGTTATAATGTTTTCCGTACCTTAGACGATGGTTAACTATTAAAATTAGCCAAATTGTTGTCATGTCAGGTTGGCCGAGTGGTCTAAGGCGCCAGACTCAAGGTTAATACCTTCCCATTCGTGGGAATGAGTGTTCTGGTCCACGAATGTGGGCGTGGGTTCGAATCCCACATCTGACACCATATATTTTTGATCACTTTCTACACTTCATTTGTAACATGGTTTCATGAAATGGTCTTTTGCGAATTTGTTAACGGTTAAACATTTAGTATATAGTAAAAGCTATTACGAAAGAAAAAAACCCTCATATGCGACATTCATGTTATACTTTCTTGTCCAAATCAGAGTGTCATAATTTAGTAAGATTATCAATTGCTGAACCATCAGTGGATTGAAAATAGCTCATGTAAACTCAGTTTGAGGAAAGAGCCAAATGAAATTCATCCTCAATTATCAAAAATAGATTTCACATAGTGGGTAGAACGTTAAAACGGAGGAGTGAGTTTTTAGGACGGAAGAAGAAATTGTTCACTCTTGAATGTTATCGTTTTCCCAAAGAACGCTGAATTAACTTCATGTTTGTTTTAAAGTTTGTGATTGGATTTTCCCAACCACCGTTCAATACGCATGAAGTCCGTGCAAATGTGTAGCCGACTGGTGTGTCCAAAATGCAAACGGAAAAAAATGTAGGTACTGACTGAAAGCATCAAGTGCATGAAAGTAGATAATTCGCAATTCGTAGTCAGTTGGAAACAGGTAATATTCATTATCGTTCATTTGTAGGAATTCTTTTTAAAAAAAAAACCTCGTCCGCGTTCTTAGCTCTCTCTCTCTCTCTCTCTCTCTCTCTCTCTCTCTCTCTCTCTCTCTCTCTCTCTCAAAATAATCGACAGGGTTGGAAAGTGTCTTTTGGATAGAAAAATTGAATTGTTCAGTAAAAAATTCTTGGCAGCGGTGGGATTCGAACCCACGCCTCAATGAGACTGGTGCCTAAAACCAGCGCCTTAGACCGCTCGGCCACGCTACCTTACGACTTTTCTGCTGATATTTTATGTATTTGTCAACTGGCTTCGTGAAAAAAGATGTTGGTTTGTTTAGTTTGCCCTATATGGTTCTAGTGGGAAGTGTTCAAGTGAGAATTGGAGGCTTAGGGAATAAAAGAAAGTGAGACGAAATGATTTGCCCATGTTCAATTTCATGTGGAACAATTTTGAGTAATCATATAAAACGTTCATTTGACAGATGAAAAAAAGGTTAGAGATGTTGAAAAAATTCCTCAAATCCTAAAATGCGCCAATTACGAATTTAATAAAAATCCAAAAGGACAAGTTATTCAGTTATAATGTTTTCCGTACCTTAGACGATGGTTAACTATTAAAATTAGCCAAATTGTTGTCATGTCAGGTTGGCCGAGTGGTCTAAGGCGCCAGACTCAAGGTTAATACCTTCCCATTCGTGGGAATGAGTGTTCTGGTCCACGAATGTGGGCGTGGGTTCGAATCCCACATCTGACACCATATATTTTTGATCACTTTCTACACTTCATTTGTAACATGGTTTCATGAAATGGTCTTTTGCGAATTTGTTAACGGTTAAACATTTAGTATATAGTAAAAGCTATTACGAAAGAAAAAAACCCTCATATGCGACATTCATGTTATACTTTCTTGTCCAAATCAGAGTGTCATAATTTAGTAAGATTATCAATTGCTGAACCATCAGTGGATTGAAAATAGCTCATGTAAACTCAGTTTGAGGAAAGAGCCAAATGAAATTCATCCTCAATTATCAAAAATAGATTTCACATAGTGGGTAGAACGTTAAAACGGAGGAGTGAGTTTTTAGGACGGAAGAAGAAATTGTTCACTCTTGAATGTTATCGTTTTCCCAAAGAACGCTGAATTAACTTCATGTTTGTTTTAAAGTTTGTGATTGGATTTTCCCAACCACCGTTCAATACGCATGAAGTCCGTGCAAATGTGTAGCCGACTGGTGTGTCCAAAATGCAAACGGAAAAAAATGTAGGTACTGACTGAAAGCATCAAGTGCATGAAAGTAGATAATTCGCAATTCGTAGTCAGTTGGAAACAGGTAATATTCATTATCGTTCATTTGTAGGAATTCTTTTTAAAAAAAAAACCTCGTCCGCGTTCTTAGCTCTCTCTCTCTCTCTCTCTCTCTCTCTCTCTCTCTCTCTCTCTCTCTCTCTCTCTCTCAAAATAATCGACAGGGTTGGAAAGTGTCTTTTGGATAGAAAAATTGAATTGTTCAGTAAAAAATTCTTGGCAGCGGTGGGATTCGAACCCACGCCTCAATGAGACTGGTGCCTAAAACCAGCGCCTTAGACCGCTCGGCCACGCTACCTTACGACTTTTCTGCTGATATTTTATGTATTTGTCAACTGGCTTCGTGAAAAAAGATGTTGGTTTGTTTAGTTTGCCCTATATGGTTCTAGTGGGAAGTGTTCAAGTGAGAATTGGAGGCTTAGGGAATAAAAGAAAGTGAGACGAAATGATTTGCCCATGTTCAATTTCATGTGGAACAATTTTGAGTAATCATATAAAACGTTCATTTGACAGATGAAAAAAAGGTTAGAGATGTTGAAAAAATTCCTCAAATCCTAAAATGCGCCAATTACGAATTTAATAAAAATCCAAAAGGACAAGTTATTCAGTTATAATGTTTTCCGTACCTTAGACGATGGTTAACTATTAAAATTAGCCAAATTGTTGTCATGTCAGGTTGGCCGAGTGGTCTAAGGCGCCAGACTCAAGGTTAATACCTTCCCATTCGTGGGAATGAGTGTTCTGGTCCACGAATGTGGGCGTGGGTTCGAATCCCACATCTGACACCATATATTTTTGATCACTTTCTACACTTCATTTGTAACATGGTTTCATGAAATGGTCTTTTGCGAATTTGTTAACGGTTAAACATTTAGTATATAGTAAAAGCTATTACGAAAGAAAAAAACCCTCATATGCGACATTCATGTTATACTTTCTTGTCCAAATCAGAGTGTCATAATTTAGTAAGATTATCAATTGCTGAACCATCAGTGGATTGAAAATAGCTCATGTAAACTCAGTTTGAGGAAAGAGCCAAATGAAATTCATCCTCAATTATCAAAAATAGATTTCACATAGTGGGTAGAACGTTAAAACGGAGGAGTGAGTTTTTAGGACGGAAGAAGAAATTGTTCACTCTTGAATGTTATCGTTTTCCCAAAGAACGCTGAATTAACTTCATGTTTGTTTTAAAGTTTGTGATTGGATTTTCCCAACCACCGTTCAATACGCATGAAGTCCGTGCAAATGTGTAGCCGACTGGTGTGTCCAAAATGCAAACGGAAAAAAATGTAGGTACTGACTGAAAGCATCAAGTGCATGAAAGTAGATAATTCGCAATTCGTAGTCAGTTGGAAACAGGTAATATTCATTATCGTTCATTTGTAGGAATTCTTTTTAAAAAAAAAACCTCGTCCGCGTTCTTAGCTCTCTCTCTCTCTCTCTCTCTCTCTCTCTCTCTCTCTCTCTCTCTCTCTCTCTCTCTCTCAAAATAATCGACAGGGTTGGAAAGTGTCTTTTGGATAGAAAAATTGAATTGTTCAGTAAAAAATTCTTGGCAGCGGTGGGATTCGAACCCACGCCTCAATGAGACTGGTGCCTAAAACCAGCGCCTTAGACCGCTCGGCCACGCTACCTTACGACTTTTCTGCTGATATTTTATGTATTTGTCAACTGGCTTCGTGAAAAAAGATGTTGGTTTGTTTAGTTTGCCCTATATGGTTCTAGTGGGAAGTGTTCAAGTGAGAATTGGAGGCTTAGGGAATAAAAGAAAGTGAGACGAAATGATTTGCCCATGTTCAATTTCATGTGGAACAATTTTGAGTAATCATATAAAACGTTCATTTGACAGATGAAAAAAAGGTTAGAGATGTTGAAAAAATTCCTCAAATCCTAAAATGCGCCAATTACGAATTTAATAAAAATCCAAAAGGACAAGTTATTCAGTTATAATGTTTTCCGTACCTTAGACGATGGTTAACTATTAAAATTAGCCAAATTGTTGTCATGTCAGGTTGGCCGAGTGGTCTAAGGCGCCAGACTCAAGGTTAATACCTTCCCATTCGTGGGAATGAGTGTTCTGGTCCACGAATGTGGGCGTGGGTTCGAATCCCACATCTGACACCATATATTTTTGATCACTTTCTACACTTCATTTGTAACATGGTTTCATGAAATGGTCTTTTGCGAATTTGTTAACGGTTAAACATTTAGTATATAGTAAAAGCTATTACGAAAGAAAAAAACCCTCATATGCGACATTCATGTTATACTTTCTTGTCCAAATCAGAGTGTCATAATTTAGTAAGATTATCAATTGCTGAACCATCAGTGGATTGAAAATAGCTCATGTAAACTCAGTTTGAGGAAAGAGCCAAATGAAATTCATCCTCAATTATCAAAAATAGATTTCACATAGTGGGTAGAACGTTAAAACGGAGGAGTGAGTTTTTAGGACGGAAGAAGAAATTGTTCACTCTTGAATGTTATCGTTTTCCCAAAGAACGCTGAATTAACTTCATGTTTGTTTTAAAGTTTGTGATTGGATTTTCCCAACCACCGTTCAATACGCATGAAGTCCGTGCAAATGTGTAGCCGACTGGTGTGTCCAAAATGCAAACGGAAAAAAATGTAGGTACTGACTGAAAGCATCAAGTGCATGAAAGTAGATAATTCGCAATTCGTAGTCAGTTGGAAACAGGTAATATTCATTATCGTTCATTTGTAGGAATTCTTTTTAAAAAAAAAACCTCGTCCGCGTTCTTAGCTCTCTCTCTCTCTCTCTCTCTCTCTCTCTCTCTCTCTCTCTCTCAAAATAATCGACAGGGTTGGAAAGTGTCTTTTGGATAGAAAAATTGAATTGTTCAGTAAAAAATTCTTGGCAGCGGTGGGATTCGAACCCACGCCTCAATGAGACTGGTGCCTAAAACCAGCGCCTTAGACCGCTCGGCCACGCTACCTTACGACTTTTCTGCTGATATTTTATGTATTTGTCAACTGGCTTCGTGAAAAAAGATGTTGGTTTGTTTAGTTTGCCCTATATGGTTCTAGTGGGAAGTGTTCAAGTGAGAATTGGAGGCTTAGGGAATAAAAGAAAGTGAGACGAAATGATTTGCCCATGTTCAATTTCATGTGGAACAATTTTGAGTAATCATATAAAACGTTCATTTGACAGATGAAAAAAAGGTTAGAGATGTTGAAAAAATTCCTCAAATCCTAAAATGCGCCAATTACGAATTTAATAAAAATCCAAAAGGACAAGTTATTCAGTTATAATGTTTTCCGTACCTTAGACGATGGTTAACTATTAAAATTAGCCAAATTGTTGTCATGTCAGGTTGGCCGAGTGGTCTAAGGCGCCAGACTCAAGGTTAATACCTTCCCATTCGTGGGAATGAGTGTTCTGGTCCACGAATGTGGGCGTGGGTTCGAATCCCACATCTGACACCATATATTTTTGATCACTTTCTACACTTCATTTGTAACATGGTTTCATGAAATGGTCTTTTGCGAATTTGTTAACGGTTAAACATTTAGTATATAGTAAAAGCTATTACGAAAGAAAAAAACCCTCATATGCGACATTCATGTTATACTTTCTTGTCCAAATCAGAGTGTCATAATTTAGTAAGATTATCAATTGCTGAACCATCAGTGGATTGAAAATAGCTCATGTAAACTCAGTTTGAGGAAAGAGCCAAATGAAATTCATCCTCAATTATCAAAAATAGATTTCACATAGTGGGTAGAACGTTAAAACGGAGGAGTGAGTTTTTAGGACGGAAGAAGAAATTGTTCACTCTTGAATGTTATCGTTTTCCCAAAGAACGCTGAATTAACTTCATGTTTGTTTTAAAGTTTGTGATTGGATTTTCCCAACCACCGTTCAATACGCATGAAGTCCGTGCAAATGTGTAGCCGACTGGTGTGTCCAAAATGCAAACGGAAAAAAATGTAGGTACTGACTGAAAGCATCAAGTGCATGAAAGTAGATAATTCGCAATTCGTAGTCAGTTGGAAACAGGTAATATTCATTATCGTTCATTTGTAGGAATTCTTTTTAAAAAAAAAACCTCGTCCGCGTTCTTAGCTCTCTCTCTCTCTCTCTCTCTCTCTCTCTCTCTCTCTCTCTCTCTCTCTCTCTCTCTCAAAATAATCGACAGGGTTGGAAAGTGTCTTTTGGATAGAAAAATTGAATTGTTCAGTAAAAAATTCTTGGCAGCGGTGGGATTCGAACCCACGCCTCAATGAGACTGGTGCCTAAAACCAGCGCCTTAGACCGCTCGGCCACGCTACCTTACGACTTTTCTGCTGATATTTTATGTATTTGTCAACTGGCTTCGTGAAAAAAGATGTTGGTTTGTTTAGTTTGCCCTATATGGTTCTAGTGGGAAGTGTTCAAGTGAGAATTGGAGGCTTAGGGAATAAAAGAAAGTGAGACGAAATGATTTGCCCATGTTCAATTTCATGTGGAACAATTTTGAGTAATCATATAAAACGTTCATTTGACAGATGAAAAAAAGGTTAGAGATGTTGAAAAAATTCCTCAAATCCTAAAATGCGCCAATTACGAATTTAATAAAAATCCAAAAGGACAAGTTATTCAGTTATAATGTTTTCCGTACCTTAGACGATGGTTAACTATTAAAATTAGCCAAATTGTTGTCATGTCAGGTTGGCCGAGTGGTCTAAGGCGCCAGACTCAAGGTTAATACCTTCCCATTCGTGGGAATGAGTGTTCTGGTCCACGAATGTGGGCGTGGGTTCGAATCCCACATCTGACACCATATATTTTTGATCACTTTCTACACTTCATTTGTAACATGGTTTCATGAAATGGTCTTTTGCGAATTTGTTAACGGTTAAACATTTAGTATATAGTAAAAGCTATTACGAAAGAAAAAAACCCTCATATGCGACATTCATGTTATACTTTCTTGTCCAAATCAGAGTGTCATAATTTAGTAAGATTATCAATTGCTGAACCATCAGTGGATTGAAAATAGCTCATGTAAACTCAGTTTGAGGAAAGAGCCAAATGAAATTCATCCTCAATTATCAAAAATAGATTTCACATAGTGGGTAGAACGTTAAAACGGAGGAGTGAGTTTTTAGGACGGAAGAAGAAATTGTTCACTCTTGAATGTTATCGTTTTCCCAAAGAACGCTGAATTAACTTCATGTTTGTTTTAAAGTTTGTGATTGGATTTTCCCAACCACCGTTCAATACGCATGAAGTCCGTGCAAATGTGTAGCCGACTGGTGTGTCCAAAATGCAAACGGAAAAAAATGTAGGTACTGACTGAAAGCATCAAGTGCATGAAAGTAGATAATTCGCAATTCGTAGTCAGTTGGAAACAGGTAATATTCATTATCGTTCATTTGTAGGAATTCTTTTTAAAAAAAAAACCTCGTCCGCGTTCTTAGCTCTCTCTCTCTCTCTCTCTCTCTCTCTCTCTCTCTCTCTCTCTCTCTCTCTCTCTCTCAAAATAATCGACAGGGTTGGAAAGTGTCTTTTGGATAGAAAAATTGAATTGTTCAGTAAAAAATTCTTGGCAGCGGTGGGATTCGAACCCACGCCTCAATGAGACTGGTGCCTAAAACCAGCGCCTTAGACCGCTCGGCCACGCTACCTTACGACTTTTCTGCTGATATTTTATGTATTTGTCAACTGGCTTCGTGAAAAAAGATGTTGGTTTGTTTAGTTTGCCCTATATGGTTCTAGTGGGAAGTGTTCAAGTGAGAATTGGAGGCTTAGGGAATAAAAGAAAGTGAGACGAAATGATTTGCCCATGTTCAATTTCATGTGGAACAATTTTGAGTAATCATATAAAACGTTCATTTGACAGATGAAAAAAAGGTTAGAGATGTTGAAAAAATTCCTCAAATCCTAAAATGCGCCAATTACGAATTTAATAAAAATCCAAAAGGACAAGTTATTCAGTTATAATGTTTTCCGTACCTTAGACGATGGTTAACTATTAAAATTAGCCAAATTGTTGTCATGTCAGGTTGGCCGAGTGGTCTAAGGCGCCAGACTCAAGGTTAATACCTTCCCATTCGTGGGAATGAGTGTTCTGGTCCACGAATGTGGGCGTGGGTTCGAATCCCACATCTGACACCATATATTTTTGATCACTTTCTACACTTCATTTGTAACATGGTTTCATGAAATGGTCTTTTGCGAATTTGTTAACGGTTAAACATTTAGTATATAGTAAAAGCTATTACGAAAGAAAAAAACCCTCATATGCGACATTCATGTTATACTTTCTTGTCCAAATCAGAGTGTCATAATTTAGTAAGATTATCAATTGCTGAACCATCAGTGGATTGAAAATAGCTCATGTAAACTCAGTTTGAGGAAAGAGCCAAATGAAATTCATCCTCAATTATCAAAAATAGATTTCACATAGTGGGTAGAACGTTAAAACGGAGGAGTGAGTTTTTAGGACGGAAGAAGAAATTGTTCACTCTTGAATGTTATCGTTTTCCCAAAGAACGCTGAATTAACTTCATGTTTGTTTTAAAGTTTGTGATTGGATTTTCCCAACCACCGTTCAATACGCATGAAGTCCGTGCAAATGTGTAGCCGACTGGTGTGTCCAAAATGCAAACGGAAAAAAATGTAGGTACTGACTGAAAGCATCAAGTGCATGAAAGTAGATAATTCGCAATTCGTAGTCAGTTGGAAACAGGTAATATTCATTATCGTTCATTTGTAGGAATTCTTTTTAAAAAAAAAACCTCGTCCGCGTTCTTAGCTCTCTCTCTCTCTCTCTCTCTCTCTCTCTCTCTCTCTCTCTCTCAAAATAATCGACAGGGTTGGAAAGTGTCTTTTGGATAGAAAAATTGAATTGTTCAGTAAAAAATTCTTGGCAGCGGTGGGATTCGAACCCACGCCTCAATGAGACTGGTGCCTAAAACCAGCGCCTTAGACCGCTCGGCCACGCTACCTTACGACTTTTCTGCTGATATTTTATGTATTTGTCAACTGGCTTCGTGAAAAAAGATGTTGGTTTGTTTAGTTTGCCCTATATGGTTCTAGTGGGAAGTGTTCAAGTGAGAATTGGAGGCTTAGGGAATAAAAGAAAGTGAGACGAAATGATTTGCCCATGTTCAATTTCATGTGGAACAATTTTGAGTAATCATATAAAACGTTCATTTGACAGATGAAAAAAAGGTTAGAGATGTTGAAAAAATTCCTCAAATCCTAAAATGCGCCAATTACGAATTTAATAAAAATCCAAAAGGACAAGTTATTCAGTTATAATGTTTTCCGTACCTTAGACGATGGTTAACTATTAAAATTAGCCAAATTGTTGTCATGTCAGGTTGGCCGAGTGGTCTAAGGCGCCAGACTCAAGGTTAATACCTTCCCATTCGTGGGAATGAGTGTTCTGGTCCACGAATGTGGGCGTGGGTTCGAATCCCACATCTGACACCATATATTTTTGATCACTTTCTACACTTCATTTGTAACATGGTTTCATGAAATGGTCTTTTGCGAATTTGTTAACGGTTAAACATTTAGTATATAGTAAAAGCTATTACGAAAGAAAAAAACCCTCATATGCGACATTCATGTTATACTTTCTTGTCCAAATCAGAGTGTCATAATTTAGTAAGATTATCAATTGCTGAACCATCAGTGGATTGAAAATAGCTCATGTAAACTCAGTTTGAGGAAAGAGCCAAATGAAATTCATCCTCAATTATCAAAAATAGATTTCACATAGTGGGTAGAACGTTAAAACGGAGGAGTGAGTTTTTAGGACGGAAGAAGAAATTGTTCACTCTTGAATGTTATCGTTTTCCCAAAGAACGCTGAATTAACTTCATGTTTGTTTTAAAGTTTGTGATTGGATTTTCCCAACCACCGTTCAATACGCATGAAGTCCGTGCAAATGTGTAGCCGACTGGTGTGTCCAAAATGCAAACGGAAAAAAATGTAGGTACTGACTGAAAGCATCAAGTGCATGAAAGTAGATAATTCGCAATTCGTAGTCAGTTGGAAACAGGTAATATTCATTATCGTTCATTTGTAGGAATTCTTTTTAAAAAAAAAACCTCGTCCGCGTTCTTAGCTCTCTCTCTCTCTCTCTCTCTCTCTCTCTCTCTCTCTCTCTCTCTCTCTCTCTCTCTCAAAATAATCGACAGGGTTGGAAAGTGTCTTTTGGATAGAAAAATTGAATTGTTCAGTAAAAAATTCTTGGCAGCGGTGGGATTCGAACCCACGCCTCAATGAGACTGGTGCCTAAAACCAGCGCCTTAGACCGCTCGGCCACGCTACCTTACGACTTTTCTGCTGATATTTTATGTATTTGTCAACTGGCTTCGTGAAAAAAGATGTTGGTTTGTTTAGTTTGCCCTATATGGTTCTAGTGGGAAGTGTTCAAGTGAGAATTGGAGGCTTAGGGAATAAAAGAAAGTGAGACGAAATGATTTGCCCATGTTCAATTTCATGTGGAACAATTTTGAGTAATCATATAAAACGTTCATTTGACAGATGAAAAAAAGGTTAGAGATGTTGAAAAAATTCCTCAAATCCTAAAATGCGCCAATTACGAATTTAATAAAAATCCAAAAGGACAAGTTATTCAGTTATAATGTTTTCCGTACCTTAGACGATGGTTAACTATTAAAATTAGCCAAATTGTTGTCATGTCAGGTTGGCCGAGTGGTCTAAGGCGCCAGACTCAAGGTTAATACCTTCCCATTCGTGGGAATGAGTGTTCTGGTCCACGAATGTGGGCGTGGGTTCGAATCCCACATCTGACACCATATATTTTTGATCACTTTCTACACTTCATTTGTAACATGGTTTCATGAAATGGTCTTTTGCGAATTTGTTAACGGTTAAACATTTAGTATATAGTAAAAGCTATTACGAAAGAAAAAAACCCTCATATGCGACATTCATGTTATACTTTCTTGTCCAAATCAGAGTGTCATAATTTAGTAAGATTATCAATTGCTGAACCATCAGTGGATTGAAAATAGCTCATGTAAACTCAGTTTGAGGAAAGAGCCAAATGAAATTCATCCTCAATTATCAAAAATAGATTTCACATAGTGGGTAGAACGTTAAAACGGAGGAGTGAGTTTTTAGGACGGAAGAAGAAATTGTTCACTCTTGAATGTTATCGTTTTCCCAAAGAACGCTGAATTAACTTCATGTTTGTTTTAAAGTTTGTGATTGGATTTTCCCAACCACCGTTCAATACGCATGAAGTCCGTGCAAATGTGTAGCCGACTGGTGTGTCCAAAATGCAAACGGAAAAAAATGTAGGTACTGACTGAAAGCATCAAGTGCATGAAAGTAGATAATTCGCAATTCGTAGTCAGTTGGAAACAGGTAATATTCATTATCGTTCATTTGTAGGAATTCTTTTTAAAAAAAAAACCTCGTCCGCGTTCTTAGCTCTCTCTCTCTCTCTCTCTCTCTCTCTCTCTCTCTCTCTCTCTCTCTCTCTCTCTCTCTCTCTCTCAAAATAATCGACAGGGTTGGAAAGTGTCTTTTGGATAGAAAAATTGAATTGTTCAGTAAAAAATTCTTGGCAGCGGTGGGATTCGAACCCACGCCTCAATGAGACTGGTGCCTAAAACCAGCGCCTTAGACCGCTCGGCCACGCTACCTTACGACTTTTCTGCTGATATTTTATGTATTTGTCAACTGGCTTCGTGAAAAAAGATGTTGGTTTGTTTAGTTTGCCCTATATGGTTCTAGTGGGAAGTGTTCAAGTGAGAATTGGAGGCTTAGGGAATAAAAGAAAGTGAGACGAAATGATTTGCCCATGTTCAATTTCATGTGGAACAATTTTGAGTAATCATATAAAACGTTCATTTGACAGATGAAAAAAAGGTTAGAGATGTTGAAAAAATTCCTCAAATCCTAAAATGCGCCAATTACGAATTTAATAAAAATCCAAAAGGACAAGTTATTCAGTTATAATGTTTTCCGTACCTTAGACGATGGTTAACTATTAAAATTAGCCAAATTGTTGTCATGTCAGGTTGGCCGAGTGGTCTAAGGCGCCAGACTCAAGGTTAATACCTTCCCATTCGTGGGAATGAGTGTTCTGGTCCACGAATGTGGGCGTGGGTTCGAATCCCACATCTGACACCATATATTTTTGATCACTTTCTACACTTCATTTGTAACATGGTTTCATGAAATGGTCTTTTGCGAATTTGTTAACGGTTAAACATTTAGTATATAGTAAAAGCTATTACGAAAGAAAAAAACCCTCATATGCGACATTCATGTTATACTTTCTTGTCCAAATCAGAGTGTCATAATTTAGTAAGATTATCAATTGCTGAACCATCAGTGGATTGAAAATAGCTCATGTAAACTCAGTTTGAGGAAAGAGCCAAATGAAATTCATCCTCAATTATCAAAAATAGATTTCACATAGTGGGTAGAACGTTAAAACGGAGGAGTGAGTTTTTAGGACGGAAGAAGAAATTGTTCACTCTTGAATGTTATCGTTTTCCCAAAGAACGCTGAATTAACTTCATGTTTGTTTTAAAGTTTGTGATTGGATTTTCCCAACCACCGTTCAATACGCATGAAGTCCGTGCAAATGTGTAGCCGACTGGTGTGTCCAAAATGCAAACGGAAAAAAATGTAGGTACTGACTGAAAGCATCAAGTGCATGAAAGTAGATAATTCGCAATTCGTAGTCAGTTGGAAACAGGTAATATTCATTATCGTTCATTTGTAGGAATTCTTTTTAAAAAAAAAACCTCGTCCGCGTTCTTAGCTCTCTCTCTCTCTCTCTCTCTCTCTCTCTCTCTCTCTCTCTCTCTCTCTCTCTCTCTCAAAATAATCGACAGGGTTGGAAAGTGTCTTTTGGATAGAAAAATTGAATTGTTCAGTAAAAAATTCTTGGCAGCGGTGGGATTCGAACCCACGCCTCAATGAGACTGGTGCCTAAAACCAGCGCCTTAGACCGCTCGGCCACGCTACCTTACGACTTTTCTGCTGATATTTTATGTATTTGTCAACTGGCTTCGTGAAAAAAGATGTTGGTTTGTTTAGTTTGCCCTATATGGTTCTAGTGGGAAGTGTTCAAGTGAGAATTGGAGGCTTAGGGAATAAAAGAAAGTGAGACGAAATGATTTGCCCATGTTCAATTTCATGTGGAACAATTTTGAGTAATCATATAAAACGTTCATTTGACAGATGAAAAAAAGGTTAGAGATGTTGAAAAAATTCCTCAAATCCTAAAATGCGCCAATTACGAATTTAATAAAAATCCAAAAGGACAAGTTATTCAGTTATAATGTTTTCCGTACCTTAGACGATGGTTAACTATTAAAATTAGCCAAATTGTTGTCATGTCAGGTTGGCCGAGTGGTCTAAGGCGCCAGACTCAAGGTTAATACCTTCCCATTCGTGGGAATGAGTGTTCTGGTCCACGAATGTGGGCGTGGGTTCGAATCCCACATCTGACACCATATATTTTTGATCACTTTCTACACTTCATTTGTAACATGGTTTCATGAAATGGTCTTTTGCGAATTTGTTAACGGTTAAACATTTAGTATATAGTAAAAGCTATTACGAAAGAAAAAAACCCTCATATGCGACATTCATGTTATACTTTCTTGTCCAAATCAGAGTGTCATAATTTAGTAAGATTATCAATTGCTGAACCATCAGTGGATTGAAAATAGCTCATGTAAACTCAGTTTGAGGAAAGAGCCAAATGAAATTCATCCTCAATTATCAAAAATAGATTTCACATAGTGGGTAGAACGTTAAAACGGAGGAGTGAGTTTTTAGGACGGAAGAAGAAATTGTTCACTCTTGAATGTTATCGTTTTCCCAAAGAACGCTGAATTAACTTCATGTTTGTTTTAAAGTTTGTGATTGGATTTTCCCAACCACCGTTCAATACGCATGAAGTCCGTGCAAATGTGTAGCCGACTGGTGTGTCCAAAATGCAAACGGAAAAAAATGTAGGTACTGACTGAAAGCATCAAGTGCATGAAAGTAGATAATTCGCAATTCGTAGTCAGTTGGAAACAGGTAATATTCATTATCGTTCATTTGTAGGAATTCTTTTTAAAAAAAAAACCTCGTCCGCGTTCTTAGCTCTCTCTCTCTCTCTCTCTCTCTCTCTCTCTCTCTCTCTCTCTCTCTCTCTCTCTCAAAATAATCGACAGGGTTGGAAAGTGTCTTTTGGATAGAAAAATTGAATTGTTCAGTAAAAAATTCTTGGCAGCGGTGGGATTCGAACCCACGCCTCAATGAGACTGGTGCCTAAAACCAGCGCCTTAGACCGCTCGGCCACGCTACCTTACGACTTTTCTGCTGATATTTTATGTATTTGTCAACTGGCTTCGTGAAAAAAGATGTTGGTTTGTTTAGTTTGCCCTATATGGTTCTAGTGGGAAGTGTTCAAGTGAGAATTGGAGGCTTAGGGAATAAAAGAAAGTGAGACGAAATGATTTGCCCATGTTCAATTTCATGTGGAACAATTTTGAGTAATCATATAAAACGTTCATTTGACAGATGAAAAAAAGGTTAGAGATGTTGAAAAAATTCCTCAAATCCTAAAATGCGCCAATTACGAATTTAATAAAAATCCAAAAGGACAAGTTATTCAGTTATAATGTTTTCCGTACCTTAGACGATGGTTAACTATTAAAATTAGCCAAATTGTTGTCATGTCAGGTTGGCCGAGTGGTCTAAGGCGCCAGACTCAAGGTTAATACCTTCCCATTCGTGGGAATGAGTGTTCTGGTCCACGAATGTGGGCGTGGGTTCGAATCCCACATCTGACACCAT
Source organism: Mytilus galloprovincialis (assembly GCF_965363235.1). NCBI lineage: Eukaryota > Metazoa > Mollusca > Bivalvia > Mytilida > Mytilidae > Mytilus > Mytilus galloprovincialis. The sequence continues at coordinate 4,894,739 of NC_134847.1, forward strand.
ATATTTTTGATCACTTTCTACACTTCATTTGTAACATGGTTTCATGAAATGGTCTTTTGCGAATTTGTTAACGGTTAAACATTTAGTATATAGTAAAAGCTATTACGAAAGAAAAAAACCCTCATATGCGACATTCATGTTATACTTTCTTGTCCAAATCAGAGTGTCATAATTTAGTAAGATTATCAATTGCTGAACCATCAGTGGATTGAAAATAGCTCATGTAAACTCAGTTTGAGGAAAGAGCCAAATGAAATTCATCCTCAATTATCAAAAATAGATTTCACATAGTGGGTAGAACGTTAAAACGGAGGAGTGAGTTTTTAGGACGGAAGAAGAAATTGTTCACTCTTGAATGTTATCGTTTTCCCAAAGAACGCTGAATTAACTTCATGTTTGTTTTAAAGTTTGTGATTGGATTTTCCCAACCACCGTTCAATACGCATGAAGTCCGTGCAAATGTGTAGCCGACTGGTGTGTCCAAAATGCAAACGGAAAAAAATGTAGGTACTGACTGAAAGCATCAAGTGCATGAAAGTAGATAATTCGCAATTCGTAGTCAGTTGGAAACAGGTAATATTCATTATCGTTCATTTGTAGGAATTCTTTTTAAAAAAAAAACCTCGTCCGCGTTCTTAGCTCTCTCTCTCTCTCTCTCTCTCTCTCTCTCTCTCTCTCTCTCTCTCTCTCTCTCTCTCTCTCTCTCTCTCTCAAAATAATCGACAGGGTTGGAAAGTGTCTTTTGGATAGAAAAATTGAATTGTTCAGTAAAAAATTCTTGGCAGCGGTGGGATTCGAACCCACGCCTCAATGAGACTGGTGCCTAAAACCAGCGCCTTAGACCGCTCGGCCACGCTACCTTACGACTTTTCTGCTGATATTTTATGTATTTGTCAACTGGCTTCGTGAAAAAAGATGTTGGTTTGTTTAGTTTGCCCTATATGGTTCTAGTGGGAAGTGTTCAAGTGAGAATTGGAGGCTTAGGGAATAAAAGAAAGTGAGACGAAATGATTTGCCCATGTTCAATTTCATGTGGAACAATTTTGAGTAATCATATAAAACGTTCATTTGACAGATGAAAAAAAGGTTAGAGATGTTGAAAAAATTCCTCAAATCCTAAAATGCGCCAATTACGAATTTAATAAAAATCCAAAAGGACAAGTTATTCAGTTATAATGTTTTCCGTAGCTTAGACGATGGTTAACTATTAAAATTAGCCAAATTGTTGTCATGTCAGGTTGGCCGAGTGGTCTAAGGCGCCAGACTCAAGGTTAATACCTTCCCATTCGTGGGAATGAGTGTTCTGGTCCACGAATGTGGGCGTGGGTTCGAATCCCACATCTGACACCATATATTTTTGATCACTTTCTACACTTCATTTGTAACATGGTTTCATGAAATGGTCTTTTGCGAATTTGTTAACGGTTAAACATTTAGTATATAGTAAAAGCTATTACGAAAGAAAAAAACCCTCATATGCGACATTCATGTTATACTTTCTTGTCCAAATCAGAGTGTCATAATTTAGTAAGATTATCAATTGCTGAACCATCAGTGGATTGAAAATAGCTCATGTAAACTCAGTTTGAGGAAAGAGCCAAATGAAATTCATCCTCAATTATCAAAAATAGATTTCACATAGTGGGTAGAACGTTAAAACGGAGGAGTGAGTTTTTAGGACGGAAGAAGAAATTGTTCACTCTTGAATGTTATCGTTTTCCCAAAGAACGCTGAATTAACTTCATGTTTGTTTTAAAGTTTGTGATTGGATTTTCCCAACCACCGTTCAATACGCATGAAGTCCGTGCAAATGTGTAGCCGACTGGTGTGTCCAAAATGCAAACGGAAAAAAATGTAGGTACTGACTGAAAGCATCAAGTGCATGAAAGTAGATAATTCGCAATTCGTAGTCAGTTGGAAACAGGTAATATTCATTATCGTTCATTTGTAGGAATTCTTTTTAAAAAAAAAACCTCGTCCGCGTTCTTAGCTCTCTCTCTCTCTCTCTCTCTCTCTCTCTCTCTCTCTCTCTCTCTCTCTCTCTCTCTCTCAAAATAATCGACAGGGTTGGAAAGTGTCTTTTGGATAGAAAAATTGAATTGTTCAGTAAAAAATTCTTGGCAGCGGTGGGATTCGAACCCACGCCTCAATGAGACTGGTGCCTAAAACCAGCGCCTTAGACCGCTCGGCCACGCTACCTTACGACTTTTCTGCTGATATTTTATGTATTTGTCAACTGGCTTCGTGAAAAAAGATGTTGGTTTGTTTAGTTTGCCCTATATGGTTCTAGTGGGAAGTGTTCAAGTGAGAATTGGAGGCTTAGGGAATAAAAGAAAGTGAGACGAAATGATTTGCCCATGTTCAATTTCATGTGGAACAATTTTGAGTAATCATATAAAACGTTCATTTGACAGATGAAAAAAAGGTTAGAGATGTTGAAAAAATTCCTCAAATCCTAAAATGCGCCAATTACGAATTTAATAAAAATCCAAAAGGACAAGTTATTCAGTTATAATGTTTTCCGTACCTTAGACGATGGTTAACTATTAAAATTAGCCAAATTGTTGTCATGTCAGGTTGGCCGAGTGGTCTAAGGCGCCAGACTCAAGGTTAATACCTTCCCATTCGTGGGAATGAGTGTTCTGGTCCACGAATGTGGGCGTGGGTTCGAATCCCACATCTGACACCATATATTTTTGATCACTTTCTACACTTCATTTGTAACATGGTTTCATGAAATGGTCTTTTGCGAATTTGTTAACGGTTAAACATTTAGTATATAGTAAAAGCTATTACGAAAGAAAAAAACCCTCATATGCGACATTCATGTTATACTTTCTTGTCCAAATCAGAGTGTCATAATTTAGTAAGATTATCAATTGCTGAACCATCAGTGGATTGAAAATAGCTCATGTAAACTCAGTTTGAGGAAAGAGCCAAATGAAATTCATCCTCAATTATCAAAAATAGATTTCACATAGTGGGTAGAACGTTAAAACGGAGGAGTGAGTTTTTAGGACGGAAGAAGAAATTGTTCACTCTTGAATGTTATCGTTTTCCCAAAGAACGCTGAATTAACTTCATGTTTGTTTTAAAGTTTGTGATTGGATTTTCCCAACCACCGTTCAATACGCATGAAGTCCGTGCAAATGTGTAGCCGACTGGTGTGTCCAAAATGCAAACGGAAAAAAATGTAGGTACTGACTGAAAGCATCAAGTGCATGAAAGTAGATAATTCGCAATTCGTAGTCAGTTGGAAACAGGTAATATTCATTATCGTTCATTTGTAGGAATTCTTTTTAAAAAAAAAACCTCGTCCGCGTTCTTAGCTCTCTCTCTCTCTCTCTCTCTCTCTCTCTCTCTCTCTCTCTCTCTCTCAAAATAATCGACAGGGTTGGAAAGTGTCTTTTGGATAGAAAAATTGAATTGTTCAGTAAAAAATTCTTGGCAGCGGTGGGATTCGAACCCACGCCTCAATGAGACTGGTGCCTAAAACCAGCGCCTTAGACCGCTCGGCCACGCTACCTTACGACTTTTCTGCTGATATTTTATGTATTTGTCAACTGGCTTCGTGAAAAAAGATGTTGGTTTGTTTAGTTTGCCCTATATGGTTCTAGTGGGAAGTGTTCAAGTGAGAATTGGAGGCTTAGGGAATAAAAGAAAGTGAGACGAAATGATTTGCCCATGTTCAATTTCATGTGGAACAATTTTGAGTAATCATATAAAACGTTCATTTGACAGATGAAAAAAAGGTTAGAGATGTTGAAAAAATTCCTCAAATCCTAAAATGCGCCAATTACGAATTTAATAAAAATCCAAAAGGACAAGTTATTCAGTTATAATGTTTTCCGTACCTTAGACGATGGTTAACTATTAAAATTAGCCAAATTGTTGTCATGTCAGGTTGGCCGAGTGGTCTAAGGCGCCAGACTCAAGGTTAATACCTTCCCATTCGTGGGAATGAGTGTTCTGGTCCACGAATGTGGGCGTGGGTTCGAATCCCACATCTGACACCATATATTTTTGATCACTTTCTACACTTCATTTGTAACATGGTTTCATGAAATGGTCTTTTGCGAATTTGTTAACGGTTAAACATTTAGTATATAGTAAAAGCTATTACGAAAGAAAAAAACCCTCATATGCGACATTCATGTTATACTTTCTTGTCCAAATCAGAGTGTCATAATTTAGTAAGATTATCAATTGCTGAACCATCAGTGGATTGAAAATAGCTCATGTAAACTCAGTTTGAGGAAAGAGCCAAATGAAATTCATCCTCAATTATCAAAAATAGATTTCACATAGTGGGTAGAACGTTAAAACGGAGGAGTGAGTTTTTAGGACGGAAGAAGAAATTGTTCACTCTTGAATGTTATCGTTTTCCCAAAGAACGCTGAATTAACTTCATGTTTGTTTTAAAGTTTGTGATTGGATTTTCCCAACCACCGTTCAATACGCATGAAGTCCGTGCAAATGTGTAGCCGACTGGTGTGTCCAAAATGCAAACGGAAAAAAATGTAGGTACTGACTGAAAGCATCAAGTGCATGAAAGTAGATAATTCGCAATTCGTAGTCAGTTGGAAACAGGTAATATTCATTATCGTTCATTTGTAGGAATTCTTTTTAAAAAAAAAACCTCGTCCGCGTTCTTAGCTCTCTCTCTCTCTCTCTCTCTCTCTCTCTCTCTCTCTCTCTCTCTCTCTCTCTCTCTCTCTCTCTCTCTCTCTCTCAAAATAATCGACAGGGTTGGAAAGTGTCTTTTGGATAGAAAAATTGAATTGTTCAGTAAAAAATTCTTGGCAGCGGTGGGATTCGAACCCACGCCTCAATGAGACTGGTGCCTAAAACCAGCGCCTTAGACCGCTCGGCCACGCTACCTTACGACTTTTCTGCTGATATTTTATGTATTTGTCAACTGGCTTCGTGAAAAAAGATGTTGGTTTGTTTAGTTTGCCCTATATGGTTCTAGTGGGAAGTGTTCAAGTGAGAATTGGAGGCTTAGGGAATAAAAGAAAGTGAGACGAAATGATTTGCCCATGTTCAATTTCATGTGGAACAATTTTGAGTAATCATATAAAACGTTCATTTGACAGATGAAAAAAAGGTTAGAGATGTTGAAAAAATTCCTCAAATCCTAAAATGCGCCAATTACGAATTTAATAAAAATCCAAAAGGACAAGTTATTCAGTTATAATGTTTTCCGTACCTTAGACGATGGTTAACTATTAAAATTAGCCAAATTGTTGTCATGTCAGGTTGGCCGAGTGGTCTAAGGCGCCAGACTCAAGGTTAATACCTTCCCATTCGTGGGAATGAGTGTTCTGGTCCACGAATGTGGGCGTGGGTTCGAATCCCACATCTGACACCATATATTTTTGATCACTTTCTACACTTCATTTGTAACATGGTTTCATGAAATGGTCTTTTGCGAATTTGTTAACGGTTAAACATTTAGTATATAGTAAAAGCTATTACGAAAGAAAAAAACCCTCATATGCGACATTCATGTTATACTTTCTTGTCCAAATCAGAGTGTCATAATTTAGTAAGATTATCAATTGCTGAACCATCAGTGGATTGAAAATAGCTCATGTAAACTCAGTTTGAGGAAAGAGCCAAATGAATTTCATCCTCAATTATCAAAAATAGATTTCACATAGTGGGTAGAACGTTAAAACGGAGGAGTGAGTTTTTAGGACGGAAGAAGAAATTGTTCACTCTTGAATGTTATCGTTTTCCCAAAGAACGCTGAATTAACTTCATGTTTGTTTTAAAGTTTGTGATTGGATTTTCCCAACCACCGTTCAATACGCATGAAGTCCGTGCAAATGTGTAGCCGACTGGTGTGTCCAAAATGCAAACGGAAAAAAATGTAGGTACTGACTGAAAGCATCAAGTGCATGAAAGTAGATAATTCGCAATTCGTAGTCAGTTGGAAACAGGTAATATTCATTATCGTTCATTTGTAGGAATTCTTTTTAAAAAAAAAACCTCGTCCGCGTTCTTAGCTCTCTCTCTCTCTCTCTCTCTCTCTCTCTCTCTCTCTCTCTCTCTCTCTCTCAAAATAATCGACAGGGTTGGAAAGTGTCTTTTGGATAGAAAAATTGAATTGTTCAGTAAAAAATTCTTGGCAGCGGTGGGATTCGAACCCACGCCTCAATGAGACTGGTGCCTAAAACCAGCGCCTTAGACCGCTCGGCCACGCTACCTTACGACTTTTCTGCTGATATTTTATGTATTTGTCAACTGGCTTCGTGAAAAAAGATGTTGGTTTGTTTAGTTTGCCCTATATGGTTCTAGTGGGAAGTGTTCAAGTGAGAATTGGAGGCTTAGGGAATAAAAGAAAGTGAGACGAAATGATTTGCCCATGTTCAATTTCATGTGGAACAATTTTGAGTAATCATATAAAACGTTCATTTGACAGATGAAAAAAAGGTTAGAGATGTTGAAAAAATTCCTCAAATCCTAAAATGCGCCAATTACGAATTTAATAAAAATCCAAAAGGACAAGTTATTCAGTTATAATGTTTTCCGTACCTTAGACGATGGTTAACTATTAAAATTAGCCAAATTGTTGTCATGTCAGGTTGGCCGAGTGGTCTAAGGCGCCAGACTCAAGGTTAATACCTTCCCATTCGTGGGAATGAGTGTTCTGGTCCACGAATGTGGGCGTGGGTTCGAATCCCACATCTGACACCATATATTTTTGATCACTTTCTACACTTCATTTGTAACATGGTTTCATGAAATGGTCTTTTGCGAATTTGTTAACGGTTAAACATTTAGTATATAGTAAAAGCTATTACGAAAGAAAAAAACCCTCATATGCGACATTCATGTTATACTTTCTTGTCCAAATCAGAGTGTCATAATTTAGTAAGATTATCAATTGCTGAACCATCAGTGGATTGAAAATAGCTCATGTAAACTCAGTTTGAGGAAAGAGCCAAATGAAATTCATCCTCAATTATCAAAAATAGATTTCACATAGTGGGTAGAACGTTAAAACGGAGGAGTGAGTTTTTAGGACGGAAGAAGAAATTGTTCACTCTTGAATGTTATCGTTTTCCCAAAGAACGCTGAATTAACTTCATGTTTGTTTTAAAGTTTGTGATTGGATTTTCCCAACCACCGTTCAATACGCATGAAGTCCGTGCAAATGTGTAGCCGACTGGTGTGTCCAAAATGCAAACGGAAAAAAATGTAGGTACTGACTGAAAGCATCAAGTGCATGAAAGTAGATAATTCGCAATTCGTAGTCAGTTGGAAACAGGTAATATTCATTATCGTTCATTTGTAGGAATTCTTTTTAAAAAAAAAACCTCGTCCGCGTTCTTAGCTCTCTCTCTCTCTCTCTCTCTCTCTCTCTCTCTCTCTCTCTCTCTCTCTCTCTCTCTCTCTCTCTCTCTCAAAATAATCGACAGGGTTGGAAAGTGTCTTTTGGATAGAAAAATTGAATTGTTCAGTAAAAAATTCTTGGCAGCGGTGGGATTCGAACCCACGCCTCAATGAGACTGGTGCCTAAAACCAGCGCCTTAGACCGCTCGGCCACGCTACCTTACGACTTTTCTGCTGATATTTTATGTATTTGTCAACTGGCTTCGTGAAAAAAGATGTTGGTTTGTTTAGTTTGCCCTATATGGTTCTAGTGGGAAGTGTTCAAGTGAGAATTGGAGGCTTAGGGAATAAAAGAAAGTGAGACGAAATGATTTGCCCATGTTCAATTTCATGTGGAACAATTTTGAGTAATCATATAAAACGTTCATTTGACAGATGAAAAAAAGGTTAGAGATGTTGAAAAAATTCCTCAAATCCTAAAATGCGCCAATTACGAATTTAATAAAAATCCAAAAGGACAAGTTATTCAGTTATAATGTTTTCCGTACCTTAGACGATGGTTAACTATTAAAATTAGCCAAATTGTTGTCATGTCAGGTTGGCCGAGTGGTCTAAGGCGCCAGACTCAAGGTTAATACCTTCCCATTCGTGGGAATGAGTGTTCTGGTCCACGAATGTGGGCGTGGGTTCGAATCCCACATCTGACACCATATATTTTTGATCACTTTCTACACTTCATTTGTAACATGGTTTCATGAAATGGTCTTTTGCGAATTTGTTAACGGTTAAACATTTAGTATATAGTAAAAGCTATTACGAAAGAAAAAAACCCTCATATGCGACATTCATGTTATACTTTCTTGTCCAAATCAGAGTGTCATAATTTAGTAAGATTATCAATTGCTGAACCATCAGTGGATTGAAAATAGCTCATGTAAACTCAGTTTGAGGAAAGAGCCAAATGAAATTCATCCTCAATTATCAAAAATAGATTTCACATAGTGGGTAGAACGTTAAAACGGAGGAGTGAGTTTTTAGGACGGAAGAAGAAATTGTTCACTCTTGAATGTTATCGTTTTCCCAAAGAACGCTGAATTAACTTCATGTTTGTTTTAAAGTTTGTGATTGGATTTTCCCAACCACCGTTCAATACGCATGAAGTCCGTGCAAATGTGTAGCCGACTGGTGTGTCCAAAATGCAAACGGAAAAAAATGTAGGTACTGACTGAAAGCATCAAGTGCATGAAAGTAGATAATTCGCAATTCGTAGTCAGTTGGAAACAGGTAATATTCATTATCGTTCATTTGTAGGAATTCTTTTTAAAAAAAAAACCTCGTCCGCGTTCTTAGCTCTCTCTCTCTCTCTCTCTCTCTCTCTCTCTCTCTCTCTCTCTCTCTCTCTCTCTCTCTCTCTCTCTCTCTCAAAATAATCGACAGGGTTGGAAAGTGTCTTTTGGATAGAAAAATTGAATTGTTCAGTAAAAAATTCTTGGCAGCGGTGGGATTCGAACCCACGCCTCAATGAGACTGGTGCCTAAAACCAGCGCCTTAGACCGCTCGGCCACGCTACCTTACGACTTTTCTGCTGATATTTTATGTATTTGTCAACTGGCTTCGTGAAAAAAGATGTTGGTTTGTTTAGTTTGCCCTATATGGTTCTAGTGGGAAGTGTTCAAGTGAGAATTGGAGGCTTAGGGAATAAAAGAAAGTGAGACGAAATGATTTGCCCATGTTCAATTTCATGTGGAACAATTTTGAGTAATCATATAAAACGTTCATTTGACAGATGAAAAAAAGGTTAGAGATGTTGAAAAAATTCCTCAAATCCTAAAATGCGCCAATTACGAATTTAATAAAAATCCAAAAGGACAAGTTATTCAGTTATAATGTTTTCCGTACCTTAGACGATGGTTAACTATTAAAATTAGCCAAATTGTTGTCATGTCAGGTTGGCCGAGTGGTCTAAGGCGCCAGACTCAAGGTTAATACCTTCCCATTCGTGGGAATGAGTGTTCTGGTCCACGAATGTGGGCGTGGGTTCGAATCCCACATCTGACACCATATATTTTTGATCACTTTCTACACTTCATTTGTAACATGGTTTCATGAAATGGTCTTTTGCGAATTTGTTAACGGTTAAACATTTAGTATATAGTAAAAGCTATTACGAAAGAAAAAAACCCTCATATGCGACATTCATGTTATACTTTCTTGTCCAAATCAGAGTGTCATAATTTAGTAAGATTATCAATTGCTGAACCATCAGTGGATTGAAAATAGCTCATGTAAACTCAGTTTGAGGAAAGAGCCAAATGAAATTCATCCTCAATTATCAAAAATAGATTTCACATAGTGGGTAGAACGTTAAAACGGAGGAGTGAGTTTTTAGGACGGAAGAAGAAATTGTTCACTCTTGAATGTTATCGTTTTCCCAAAGAACGCTGAATTAACTTCATGTTTGTTTTAAAGTTTGTGATTGGATTTTCCCAACCACCGTTCAATACGCACGAAGTCCGTGCAAATGTGTAGCCGACTGGTGTGTCCAAAATGCAAACGGAAAAAAATGTAGGTACTGACTGAAAGCATCAAGTGCATGAAAGTAGATAATTCGCAATTCGTAGTCAGTTGGAAACAGGTAATATTCATTATCGTTCATTTGTAGGAATTCTTTTTAAAAAAAAAACCTCGTCCGCGTTCTTAGCTCTCTCTCTCTCTCTCTCTCTCTCTCTCTCTCTCTCTCTCTCTCTCTCTCTCTCTCTCTCTCAAAATAATCGACAGGGTTGGAAAGTGTCTTTTGGATAGAAAAATTGAATTGTTCAGTAAAAAATTCTTGGCAGCGGTGGGATTCGAACCCACGCCTCAATGAGACTGGTGCCTAAAACCAGCGCCTTAGACCGCTCGGCCACGCTACCTTACGACTTTTCTGCTGATATTTTATGTATTTGTCAACTGGCTTCGTGAAAAAAGATGTTGGTTTGTTTAGTTTGCCCTATATGGTTCTAGTGGGAAGTGTTCAAGTGAGAATTGGAGGCTTAGGGAATAAAAGAAAGTGAGACGAAATGATTTGCCCATGTTCAATTTCATGTGGAACAATTTTGAGTAATCATATAAAACGTTCATTTGACAGATGAAAAAAAGGTTAGAGATGTTGAAAAAATTCCTCAAATCCTAAAATGCGCCAATTACGAATTTAATAAAAATCCAAAAGGACAAGTTATTCAGTTATAATGTTTTCCGTACCTTAGACGATGGTTAACTATTAAAATTAGCCAAATTGTTGTCATGTCAGGTTGGCCGAGTGGTCTAAGGCGCCAGACTCAAGGTTAATACCTTCCCATTCGTGGGAATGAGTGTTCTGGTCCACGAATGTGGGCGTGGGTTCGAATCCCACATCTGACACCATATATTTTTGATCACTTTCTACACTTCATTTGTAACATGGTTTCATGAAATGGTCTTTTGCGAATTTGTTAACGGTTAAACATTTAGTATATAGTAAAAGCTATTACGAAAGAAAAAAACCCTCATATGCGACATTCATGTTATACTTTCTTGTCCAAATCAGAGTGTCATAATTTAGTAAGATTATCAATTGCTGAACCATCAGTGGATTGAAAATAGCTCATGTAAACTCAGTTTGAGGAAAGAGCCAAATGAAATTCATCCTCAATTATCAAAAATAGATTTCACATAGTGGGTAGAACGTTAAAACGGAGGAGTGAGTTTTTAGGACGGAAGAAGAAATTGTTCACTCTTGAATGTTATCGTTTTCCCAAAGAACGCTGAATTAACTTCATGTTTGTTTTAAAGTTTGTGATTGGATTTTCCCAACCACCGTTCAATACGCATGAAGTCCGTGCAAATGTGTAGCCGACTGGTGTGTCCAAAATGCAAACGGAAAAAAATGTAGGTACTGACTGAAAGCATCAAGTGCATGAAAGTAGATAATTCGCAATTCGTAGTCAGTTGGAAACAGGTAATATTCATTATCGTTCATTTGTAGGAATTCTTTTTAAAAAAAAAACCTCGTCCGCGTTCTTAGCTCTCTCTCTCTCTCTCTCTCTCTCTCTCTCTCTCTCTCTCTCTCTCTCTCAAAATAATCGACAGGGTTGGAAAGTGTCTTTTGGATAGAAAAATTGAATTGTTCAGTAAAAAATTCTTGGCAGCGGTGGGATTCGAACCCACGCCTCAATGAGACTGGTGCCTAAAACCAGCGCCTTAGACCGCTCGGCCACGCTACCTTACGACTTTTCTGCTGATATTTTATGTATTTGTCAACTGGCTTCGTGAAAAAAGATGTTGGTTTGTTTAGTTTGCCCTATATGGTTCTAGTGGGAAGTGTTCAAGTGAGAATTGGAGGCTTAGGGAATAAAAGAAAGTGAGACGAAATGATTTGCCCATGTTCAATTTCATGTGGAACAATTTTGAGTAATCATATAAAACGTTCATTTGACAGATGAAAAAAAGGTTAGAGATGTTGAAAAAATTCCTCAAATCCTAAAATGCGCCAATTACGAATTTAATAAAAATCCAAAAGGACAAGTTATTCAGTTATAATGTTTTCCGTACCTTAGACGATGGTTAACTATTAAAATTAGCCAAATTGTTGTCATGTCAGGTTGGCCGAGTGGTCTAAGGCGCCAGACTCAAGGTTAATACCTTCCCATTCGTGGGAATGAGTGTTCTGGTCCACGAATGTGGGCGTGGGTTCGAATCCCACATCTGACACCATATATTTTTGATCACTTTCTACACTTCATTTGTAACATGGTTTCATGAAATGGTCTTTTGCGAATTTGTTAACGGTTAAACATTTAGTATATAGTAAAAGCTATTACGAAAGAAAAAAACCCTCATATGCGACATTCATGTTATACTTTCTTGTCCAAATCAGAGTGTCATAATTTAGTAAGATTATCAATTGCTGAACCATCAGTGGATTGAAAATAGCTCATGTAAACTCAGTTTGAGGAAAGAGCCAAATGAAATTCATCCTCAATTATCAAAAATAGATTTCACATAGTGGGTAGAACGTTAAAACGGAGGAGTGAGTTTTTAGGACGGAAGAAGAAATTGTTCACTCTTGAATGTTATCGTTTTCCCAAAGAACGCTGAATTAACTTCATGTTTGTTTTAAAGTTTGTGATTGGATTTTCCCAACCACCGTTCAATACGCATGAAGTCCGTGCAAATGTGTAGCCGACTGGTGTGTCCAAAATGCAAACGGAAAAAAATGTAGGTACTGACTGAAAGCATCAAGTGCATGAAAGTAGATAATTCGCAATTCGTAGTCAGTTGGAAACAGGTAATATTCATTATCGTTCATTTGTAGGAATTCTTTTAAAAAAAAAAACCTCGTCCGCGTTCTTAGCTCTCTCTCTCTCTCTCTCTCTCTCTCTCTCTCTCTCTCTCTCTCTCTCTCTCTCTCTCTCAAAATAATCGACAGGGTTGGAAAGTGTCTTTTGGATAGAAAAATTGAATTGTTCAGTAAAAAATTCTTGGCAGCGGTGGGATTCGAACCCACGCCTCAATGAGACTGGTGCCTAAAACCAGCGCCTTAGACCGCTCGGCCACGCTACCTTACGACTTTTCTGCTGATATTTTATGTATTTGTCAACTGGCTTCGTGAAAAAAGATGTTGGTTTGTTTAGTTTGCCCTATATGGTTCTAGTGGGAAGTGTTCAAGTGAGAATTGGAGGCTTAGGGAATAAAAGAAAGTGAGACGAAATGATTTGCCCATGTTCAATTTCATGTGGAACAATTTTGAGTAATCATATAAAACGTTCATTTGACAGATGAAAAAAAGGTTAGAGATGTTGAAAAAATTCCTCAAATCCTAAAATGCGCCAATTACGAATTTAATAAAAATCCAAAAGGACAAGTTATTCAGTTATAATGTTTTCCGTACCTTAGACGATGGTTAACTATTAAAATTAGCCAAATTGTTGTCATGTCAGGTTGGCCGAGTGGTCTAAGGCGCCAGACTCAAGGTTAATACCTTCCCATTCGTGGGAATGAGTGTTCTGGTCCACGAATGTGGGCGTGGGTTCGAATCCCACATCTGACACCATATATTTTTGATCACTTTCTACACTTCATTTGTAACATGGTTTCATGAAATGGTCTTTTGCGAATTTGTTAACGGTTAAACATTTAGTATATAGTAAAAGCTATTACGAAAGAAAAAAACCCTCATATGCGACATTCATGTTATACTTTCTTGTCCAAATCAGAGTGTCATAATTTAGTAAGATTATCAATTGCTGAACCATCAGTGGATTGAAAATAGCTCATGTAAACTCAGTTTGAGGAAAGAGCCAAATGAAATTCATCCTCAATTATCAAAAATAGATTTCACATAGTGGGTAGAACGTTAAAACGGAGGAGTGAGTTTTTAGGACGGAAGAAGAAATTGTTCACTCTTGAATGTTATCGTTTTCCCAAAGAACGCTGAATTAACTTCATGTTTGTTTTAAAGTTTGTGATTGGATTTTCCCAACCACCGTTCAATACGCATGAAGTCCGTGCAAATGTGTAGCCGACTGGTGTGTCCAAAATGCAAACGGAAAAAAATGTAGGTACTGACTGAAAGCATCAAGTGCATGAAAGTAGATAATTCGCAATTCGTAGTCAGTTGGAAACAGGTAATATTCATTATCGTTCATTTGTAGGAATTCTTTTTAAAAAAAAAACCTCGTCCGCGTTCTTAGCTCTCTCTCTCTCTCTCTCTCTCTCTCTCTCTCTCTCTCTCTCTCTCTCTCTCTCTCAAAATAATCGACAGGGTTGGAAAGTGTCTTTTGGATAGAAAAATTGAATTGTTCAGTAAAAAATTCTTGGCAGCGGTGGGATTCGAACCCACGCCTCAATGAGACTGGTGCCTAAAACCAGCGCCTTAGACCGCTCGGCCACGCTACCTTACGACTTTTCTGCTGATATTTTATGTATTTGTCAACTGGCTTCGTGAAAAAAGATGTTGGTTTGTTTAGTTTGCCCTATATGGTTCTAGTGGGAAGTGTTCAAGTGAGAATTGGAGGCTTAGGGAATAAAAGAAAGTGAGACGAAATGATTTGCCCATGTTCAATTTCATGTGGAACAATTTTGAGTAATCATATAAAACGTTCATTTGACAGATGAAAAAAAGGTTAGAGATGTTGAAAAAATTCCTCAAATCCTAAAATGCGCCAATTACGAATTTAATAAAAATCCAAAAGGACAAGTTATTCAGTTATAATGTTTTCCGTACCTTAGACGATGGTTAACTATTAAAATTAGCCAAATTGTTGTCATGTCAGGTTGGCCGAGTGGTCTAAGGCGCCAGACTCAAGGTTAATACCTTCCCATTCGTGGGAATGAGTGTTCTGGTCCACGAATGTGGGCGTGGGTTCGAATCCCACATCTGACACCATATATTTTTGATCACTTTCTACACTTCATTTGTAACATGGTTTCATGAAATGGTCTTTTGCGAATTTGTTAACGGTTAAACATTTAGTATATAGTAAAAGCTATTACGAAAGAAAAAAACCCTCATATGCGACATTCATGTTATACTTTCTTGTCCAAATCAGAGTGTCATAATTTAGTAAGATTATCAATTGCTGAACCATCAGTGGATTGAAAATAGCTCATGTAAACTCAGTTTGAGGAAAGAGCCAAATGAAATTCATCCTCAATTATCAAAAATAGATTTCACATAGTGGGTAGAACGTTAAAACGGAGGAGTGAGTTTTTAGGACGGAAGAAGAAATTGTTCACTCTTGAATGTTATCGTTTTCCCAAAGAACGCTGAATTAACTTCATGTTTGTTTTAAAGTTTGTGATTGGATTTTCCCAACCACCGTTCAATACGCATGAAGTCCGTGCAAATGTGTAGCCGACTGGTGTGTCCAAAATGCAAACGGAAAAAAATGTAGGTACTGACTGAAAGCATCAAGTGCATGAAAGTAGATAATTCGCAATTCGTAGTCAGTTGGAAACAGGTAATATTCATTATCGTTCATTTGTAGGAATTCTTTTTAAAAAAAAAACCTCGTCCGCGTTCTTAGCTCTCTCTCTCTCTCTCTCTCTCTCTCTCTCTCTCTCTCTCTCTCTCTCTCTCTCTCTCTCTCTCTCAAAATAATCGACAGGGTTGGAAAGTGTCTTTTGGATAGAAAAATTGAATTGTTCAGTAAAAAATTCTTGGCAGCGGTGGGATTCGAACCCACGCCTCAATGAGACTGGTGCCTAAAACCAGCGCCTTAGACCGCTCGGCCACGCTACCTTACGACTTTTCTGCTGATATTTTATGTATTTGTCAACTGGCTTCGTGAAAAAAGATGTTGGTTTGTTTAGTTTGCCCTATATGGTTCTAGTGGGAAGTGTTCAAGTGAGAATTGGAGGCTTAGGGAATAAAAGAAAGTGAGACGAAATGATTTGCCCATGTTCAATTTCATGTGGAACAATTTTGAGTAATCATATAAAACGTTCATTTGACAGATGAAAAAAAGGTTAGAGATGTTGAAAAAATTCCTCAAATCCTAAAATGCGCCAATTACGAATTTAATAAAAATCCAAAAGGACAAGTTATTCAGTTATAATGTTTTCCGTACCTTAGACGATGGTTAACTATTAAAATTAGCCAAATTGTTGTCATGTCAGGTTGGCCGAGTGGTCTAAGGCGCCAGACTCAAGGTTAATACCTTCCCATTCGTGGGAATGAGTGTTCTGGTCCACGAATGTGGGCGTGGGTTCGAATCCCACATCTGACACCATATATTTTTGATCACTTTCTACACTTCATTTGTAACATGGTTTCATGAAATGGTCTTTTGCGAATTTGTTAACGGTTAAACATTTAGTATATAGTAAAAGCTATTACGAAAGAAAAAAACCCTCATATGCGACATTCATGTTATACTTTCTTGTCCAAATCAGAGTGTCATAATTTAGTAAGATTATCAATTGCTGAACCATCAGTGGATTGAAAATAGCTCATGTAAACTCAGTTTGAGGAAAGAGCCAAATGAAATTCATCCTCAATTATCAAAAATAGATTTCACATAGTGGGTAGAACGTTAAAACGGAGGAGTGAGTTTTTAGGACGGAAGAAGAAATTGTTCACTCTTGAATGTTATCGTTTTCCCAAAGAACGCTGAATTAACTTCATGTTTGTTTTAAAGTTTGTGATTGGATTTTCCCAACCACCGTTCAATACGCATGAAGTCCGTGCAAATGTGTAGCCGACTGGTGTGTCCAAAATGCAAACGGAAAAAAATGTAGGTACTGACTGAAAGCATCAAGTGCATGAAAGTAGATAATTCGCAATTCGTAGTCAGTTGGAAACAGGTAATATTCATTATCGTTCATTTGTAGGAATTCTTTTTAAAAAAAAAACCTCGTCCGCGTTCTTAGCTCTCTCTCTCTCTCTCTCTCTCTCTCTCTCTCTCTCTCTCTCTCAAAATAATCGACAGGGTTGGAAAGTGTCTTTTGGATAGAAAAATTGAATTGTTCAGTAAAAAATTCTTGGCAGCGGTGGGATTCGAACCCACGCCTCAATGAGACTGGTGCCTAAAACCAGCGCCTTAGACCGCTCGGCCACGCTACCTTACGACTTTTCTGCTGATATTTTATGTATTTGTCAACTGGCTTCGTGAAAAAAGATGTTGGTTTGTTTAGTTTGCCCTATATGGTTCTAGTGGGAAGTGTTCAAGTGAGAATTGGAGGCTTAGGGAATAAAAGAAAGTGAGACGAAATGATTTGCCCATGTTCAATTTCATGTGGAACAATTTTGAGTAATCATATAAAACGTTCATTTGACAGATGAAAAAAAGGTTAGAGATGTTGAAAAAATTCCTCAAATCCTAAAATGCGCCAATTACGAATTTAATAAAAATCCAAAAGGACAAGTTATTCAGTTATAATGTTTTCCGTACCTTAGACGATGGTTAACTATTAAAATTAGCCAAATTGTTGTCATGTCAGGTTGGCCGAGTGGTCTAAGGCGCCAGACTCAAGGTTAATACCTTCCCATTCGTGGGAATGAGTGTTCTGGTCCACGAATGTGGGCGTGGGTTCGAATCCCACATCTGACACCATATATTTTTGATCACTTTCTACACTTCATTTGTAACATGGTTTCATGAAATGGTCTTTTGCGAATTTGTTAACGGTTAAACATTTAGTATATAGTAAAAGCTATTACGAAAGAAAAAAACCCTCATATGCGACATTCATGTTATACTTTCTTGTCCAAATCAGAGTGTCATAATTTAGTAAGATTATCAATTGCTGAACCATCAGTGGATTGAAAATAGCTCATGTAAACTCAGTTTGAGGAAAGAGCCAAATGAAATTCATCCTCAATTATCAAAAATAGATTTCACATAGTGGGTAGAACGTTAAAACGGAGGAGTGAGTTTTTAGGACGGAAGAAGAAATTGTTCACTCTTGAATGTTATCGTTTTCCCAAAGAACGCTGAATTAACTTCATGTTTGTTTTAAAGTTTGTGATTGGATTTTCCCAACCACCGTTCAATACGCATGAAGTCCGTGCAAATGTGTAGCCGACTGGTGTGTCCAAAATGCAAACGGAAAAAAATGTAGGTACTGACTGAAAGCATCAAGTGCATGAAAGTAGATAATTCGCAATTCGTAGTCAGTTGGAAACAGGTAATATTCATTATCGTTCATTTGTAGGAATTCTTTTTAAAAAAAAAACCTCGTCCGCGTTCTTAGCTCTCTCTCTCTCTCTCTCTCTCTCTCTCTCTCTCTCTCTCTCTCTCTCTCTCTCTCTCTCTCTCAAAATAATCGACAGGGTTGGAAAGTGTCTTTTGGATAGAAAAATTGAATTGTTCAGTAAAAAATTCTTGGCAGCGGTGGGATTCGAACCCACGCCTCAATGAGACTGGTGCCTAAAACCAGCGCCTTAGACCGCTCGGCCACGCTACCTTACGACTTTTCTGCTGATATTTTATGTATTTGTCAACTGGCTTCGTGAAAAAAGATGTTGGTTTGTTTAGTTTGCCCTATATGGTTCTAGTGGGAAGTGTTCAAGTGAGAATTGGAGGCTTAGGGAATAAAAGAAAGTGAGACGAAATGATTTGCCCATGTTCAATTTCATGTGGAACAATTTTGAGTAATCATATAAAACGTTCATTTGACAGATGAAAAAAAGGTTAGAGATGTTGAAAAAATTCCTCAAATCCTAAAATGCGCCAATTACGAATTTAATAAAAATCCAAAAGGACAAGTTATTCAGTTATAATGTTTTCCGTACCTTAGACGATGGTTAACTATTAAAATTAGCCAAATTGTTGTCATGTCAGGTTGGCCGAGTGGTCTAAGGCGCCAGACTCAAGGTTAATACCTTCCCATTCGTGGGAATGAGTGTTCTGGTCCACGAATGTGGGCGTGGGTTCGAATCCCACATCTGACACCATATATTTTTGATCACTTTCTACACTTCATTTGTAACATGGTTTCATGAAATGGTCTTTTGCGAATTTGTTAACGGTTAAACATTTAGTATATAGTAAAAGCTATTACGAAAGAAAAAAACCCTCATATGCATATGCGACATTCATGTTATACTTTCTTGTCCAAATCAGAGTGTCATAATTTAGTAAGATTATCAATTGCTGAACCATCAGTGGATTGAAAATAGCTCATGTAAACTCAGTTTGAGGAAAGAGCCAAATGAAATTCATCCTCAATTATCAAAAATAGATTTCACATAGTGGGTAGAACGTTAAAACGGAGGAGTGAGTTTTTAGGACGGAAGAAGAAATTGTTCACTCTTGAATGTTATCGTTTTCCCAAAGAACGCTGAATTAACTTCATGTTTGTTTTAAAGTTTGTGATTGGATTTTCCCAACCACCGTTCAATACGCATGAAGTCCGTGCAAATGTGTAGCCGACTGGTGTGTCCAAAATGCAAACGGAAAAAAATGTAGGTACTGACTGAAAGCATCAAGTGCATGAAAGTAGATAATTCGCAATTCGTAGTCAGTTGGAAACAGGTAATATTCATTATCGTTCATTTGTAGGAATTCTTTTTAAAAAAAAAACCTCGTCCGCGTTCTTAGCTCTCTCTCTCTCTCTCTCTCTCTCTCTCTCTCTCTCTCTCAAAATAATCGACAGGGTTGGAAAGTGTCTTTTGGATAGAAAAATTGAATTGTTCAGTAAAAAATTCTTGGCAGCGGTGGGATTCGAACCCACGCCTCAATGAGACTGGTGCCTAAAACCAGCGCCTTAGACCGCTCGGCCACGCTACCTTACGACTTTTCTGCTGATATTTTATGTATTTGTCAACTGGCTTCGTGAAAAAAGATGTTGGTTTGTTTAGTTTGCCCTATATGGTTCTAGTGGGAAGTGTTCAAGTGAGAATTGGAGGCTTAGGGAATAAAAGAAAGTGAGACGAAATGATTTGCCCATGTTCAATTTCATGTGGAACAATTTTGAGTAATCATATAAAACGTTCATTTGACAGATGAAAAAAAGGTTAGAGATGTTGAAAAAATTCCTCAAATCCTAAAATGCGCCAATTACGAATTTAATAAAAATCCAAAAGGACAAGTTATTCAGTTATAATGTTTTCCGTACCTTAGACGATGGTTAACTATTAAAATTAGCCAAATTGTTGTCATGTCAGGTTGGCCGAGTGGTCTAAGGCGCCAGACTCAAGGTTAATACCTTCCCATTCGTGGGAATGAGTGTTCTGGTCCACGAATGTGGGCGTGGGTTCGAATCCCACATCTGACACCATATATTTTTGATCACTTTCTACACTTCATTTGTAACATGGTTTCATGAAATGGTCTTTTGCGAATTTGTTAACGGTTAAACATTTAGTATATAGTAAAAGCTATTACGAAAGAAAAAAACCCTCATATGCGACATTCATGTTATACTTTCTTGTCCAAATCAGAGTGTCATAATTTAGTAAGATTATCAATTGCTGAACCATCAGTGGATTGAAAATAGCTCATGTAAACTCAGTTTGAGGAAAGAGCCAAATGAAATTCATCCTCAATTATCAAAAATAGATTTCACATAGTGGGTAGAACGTTAAAACGGAGGAGTGAGTTTTTAGGACGGAAGAAGAAATTGTTCACTCTTGAATGTTATCGTTTTCCCAAAGAACGCTGAATTAACTTCATGTTTGTTTTAAAGTTTGTGATTGGATTTTCCCAACCACCGTTCAATACGCATGAAGTCCGTGCAAATGTGTAGCCGACTGGTGTGTCCAAAATGCAAACGGAAAAAAATGTAGGTACTGACTGAAAGCATCAAGTGCATGAAAGTAGATAATTCGCAATTCGTAGTCAGTTGGAAACAGGTAATATTCATTATCGTTCATTTGTAGGAATTCTTTTTAAAAAAAAAACCTCGTCCGCGTTCTTAGCTCTCTCTCTCTCTCTCTCTCTCTCTCTCTCTCTCTCTCTCTCTCTCTCTCTCTCAAAATAATCGACAGGGTTGGAAAGTGTCTTTTGGATAGAAAAATTGAATTGTTCAGTAAAAAATTCTTGGCAGCGGTGGGATTCGAACCCACGCCTCAATGAGACTGGTGCCTAAAACCAGCGCCTTAGACCGCTCGGCCACGCTACCTTACGACTTTTCTGCTGATATTTTATGTATTTGTCAACTGGCTTCGTGAAAAAAGATGTTGGTTTGTTTAGTTTGCCCTATATGGTTCTAGTGGGAAGTGTTCAAGTGAGAATTGGAGGCTTAGGGAATAAAAGAAAGTGAGACGAAATGATTTGCCCATGTTCAATTTCATGTGGAACAATTTTGAGTAATCATATAAAACGTTCATTTGACAGATGAAAAAAAGGTTAGAGATGTTGAAAAAATTCCTCAAATCCTAAAATGCGCCAATTACGAATTTAATAAAAATCCAAAAGGACAAGTTATTCAGTTATAATGTTTTCCGTACCTTAGACGATGGTTAACTATTAAAATTAGCCAAATTGTTGTCATGTCAGGTTGGCCGAGTGGTCTAAGGCGCCAGACTCAAGGTTAATACCTTCCCATTCGTGGGAATGAGTGTTCTGGTCCACGAATGTGGGCGTGGGTTCGAATCCCACATCTGACACCATATATTTTTGATCACTTTCTACACTTCATTTGTAACATGGTTTCATGAAATGGTCTTTTGCGAATTTGTTAACGGTTAAACATTTAGTATATAGTAAAAGCTATTACGAAAGAAAAAAACCCTCATATGCGACATTCATGTTATACTTTCTTGTCCAAATCAGAGTGTCATAATTTAGTAAGATTATCAATTGCTGAACCATCAGTGGATTGAAAATAGCTCATGTAAACTCAGTTTGAGGAAAGAGCCAAATGAAATTCATCCTCAATTATCAAAAATAGATTTCACATAGTGGGTAGAACGTTAAAACGGAGGAGTGAGTTTTTAGGACGGAAGAAGAAATTGTTCACTCTTGAATGTTATCGTTTTCCCAAAGAACGCTGAATTAACTTCATGTTTGTTTTAAAGTTTGTGATTGGATTTTCCCAACCACCGTTCAATACGCATGAAGTCCGTGCAAATGTGTAGCCGACTGGTGTGTCCAAAATGCAAACGGAAAAAAATGTAGGTACTGACTGAAAGCATCAAGTGCATGAAAGTAGATAATTCGCAATTCGTAGTCAGTTGGAAACAGGTAATATTCATTATCGTTCATTTGTAGGAATTCTTTTTAAAAAAAAAACCTCGTCCGCGTTCTTAGCTCTCTCTCTCTCTCTCTCTCTCTCTCTCTCTCTCTCTCTCTCTCTCTCTCAAAATAATCGACAGGGTTGGAAAGTGTCTTTTGGATAGAAAAATTGAATTGTTCAGTAAAAAATTCTTGGCAGCGGTGGGATTCGAACCCACGCCTCAATGAGACTGGTGCCTAAAACCAGCGCCTTAGACCGCTCGGCCACGCTACCTTACGACTTTTCTGCTGATATTTTATGTATTTGTCAACTGGCTTCGTGAAAAAAGATGTTGGTTTGTTTAGTTTGCCCTATATGGTTCTAGTGGGAAGTGTTCAAGTGAGAATTGGAGGCTTAGGGAATAAAAGAAAGTGAGACGAAATGATTTGCCCATGTTCAATTTCATGTGGAACAATTTTGAGTAATCATATAAAACGTTCATTTGACAGATGAAAAAAAGGTTAGAGATGTTGAAAAAATTCCTCAAATCCTAAAATGCGCCAATTACGAATTTAATAAAAATCCAAAAGGACAAGTTATTCAGTTATAATGTTTTGCGTACCTTAGACGATGGTTAACTATTAAAATTAGCCAAATTGTTGTCATGTCAGGTTGGCCGAGTGGTCTAAGGCGCCAGACTCAAGGTTAATACCTTCCCATTCGTGGGAATGAGTGTTCTGGTCCACGAATGTGGGCGTGGGTTCGAATCCCACATCTGACACCATATATTTTTGATCACTTTCTACACTTCATTTGTAACATGGTTTCATGAAATGGTCTTTTGCGAATTTGTTAACGGTTAAACATTTAGTATATAGTAAAAGCTATTACGAAAGAAAAAAACCCTCATATGCGACATTCATGTTATACTTTCTTGTCCAAATCAGAGTGTCATAATTTAGTAAGATTATCAATTGCTGAACCATCAGTGGATTGAAAATAGCTCATGTAAACTCAGTTTGAGGAAAGAGCCAAATGAAATTCATCCTCAATTATCAAAAATAGATTTCACATAGTGGGTAGAACGTTAAAACGGAGGAGTGAGTTTTTAGGACGGAAGAAGAAATTGTTCACTCTTGAATGTTATCGTTTTCCCAAAGAACGCTGAATTAACTTCATGTTTGTTTTAAAGTTTGTGATTGGATTTTCCCAACCACCGTTCAATACGCATGAAGTCCGTGCAAATGTGTAGCCGACTGGTGTGTCCAAAATGCAAACGGAAAAAAATGTAGGTACTGACTGAAAGCATCAAGTGCATGAAAGTAGATAATTCGCAATTCGTAGTCAGTTGGAAACAGGTAATATTCATTATCGTTCATTTGTAGGAATTCTTTTTAAAAAAAAAACCTCGTCCGCGTTCTTAGCTCTCTCTCTCTCTCTCTCTCTCTCTCTCTCTCTCTCTCTCTCTCTCTCTCTCTCTCTCTCTCTCTCTCTCTCTCTCAAAATAATCGACAGGGTTGGAAAGTGTCTTTTGGATAGAAAAATTGAATTGTTCAGTAAAAAATTCTTGGCAGCGGTGGGATTCGAACCCACGCCTCAATGAGACTGGTGCCTAAAACCAGCGCCTTAGACCGCTCGGCCACGCTACCTTACGACTTTTCTGCTGATATTTTATGTATTTGTCAACTGGCTTCGTGAAAAAAGATGTTGGTTTGTTTAGTTTGCCCTATATGGTTCTAGTGGGAAGTGTTCAAGTGAGAATTGGAGGCTTAGGGAATAAAAGAAAGTGAGACGAAATGATTTGCCCATGTTCAATTTCATGTGGAACAATTTTGAGTAATCATATAAAACGTTCATTTGACAGATGAAAAAAAGGTTAGAGATGTTGAAAAAATTCCTCAAATCCTAAAATGCGCCAATTACGAATTTAATAAAAATCCAAAAGGACAAGTTATTCAGTTATAATGTTTTCCGTACCTTAGACGATGGTTAACTATTAAAATTAGCCAAATTGTTGTCATGTCAGGTTGG
Organism: Mytilus galloprovincialis; assembly: GCF_965363235.1. Lineage (NCBI taxonomy): Eukaryota > Metazoa > Mollusca > Bivalvia > Mytilida > Mytilidae > Mytilus > Mytilus galloprovincialis. Next base: position 4,918,730 of record NC_134847.1, read on the forward strand.
CCGAGTGGTCTAAGGCGCCAGACTCAAGGTTAATACCTTCCCATTCGTGGGAATGAGTGTTCTGGTCCACGAATGTGGGCGTGGGTTCGAATCCCACATCTGACACCATATATTTTTGATCACTTTCTACACTTCATTTGTAACATGGTTTCATGAAATGGTCTTTTGCGAATTTGTTAACGGTTAAACATTTAGTATATAGTAAAAGCTATTACGAAAGAAAAAAACCCTCATATGCGACATTCATGTTATACTTTCTTGTCCAAATCAGAGTGTCATAATTTAGTAAGATTATCAATTGCTGAACCATCAGTGGATTGAAAATAGCTCATGTAAACTCAGTTTGAGGAAAGAGCCAAATGAAATTCATCCTCAATTATCAAAAATAGATTTCACATAGTGGGTAGAACGTTAAAACGGAGGAGTGAGTTTTTAGGACGGAAGAAGAAATTGTTCACTCTTGAATGTTATCGTTTTCCCAAAGAACGCTGAATTAACTTCATGTTTGTTTTAAAGTTTGTGATTGGATTTTCCCAACCACCGTTCAATACGCATGAAGTCCGTGCAAATGTGTAGCCGACTGGTGTGTCCAAAATGCAAACGGAAAAAAATGTAGGTACTGACTGAAAGCATCAAGTGCATGAAAGTAGATAATTCGCAATTCGTAGTCAGTTGGAAACAGGTAATATTCATTATCGTTCATTTGTAGGAATTCTTTTTAAAAAAAAAACCTCGTCCGCGTTCTTAGCTCTCTCTCTCTCTCTCTCTCTCTCTCTCTCTCTCTCTCTCTCTCTCTCTCTCTCTCTCTCTCTCTCTCTCAAAATAATCGACAGGGTTGGAAAGTGTCTTTTGGATAGAAAAATTGAATTGTTCAGTAAAAAATTCTTGGCAGCGGTGGGATTCGAACCCACGCCTCAATGAGACTGGTGCCTAAAACCAGCGCCTTAGACCGCTCGGCCACGCTACCTTACGACTTTTCTGCTGATATTTTATGTATTTGTCAACTGGCTTCGTGAAAAAAGATGTTGGTTTGTTTAGTTTGCCCTATATGGTTCTAGTGGGAAGTGTTCAAGTGAGAATTGGAGGCTTAGGGAATAAAAGAAAGTGAGACGAAATGATTTGCCCATGTTCAATTTCATGTGGAACAATTTTGAGTAATCATATAAAACGTTCATTTGACAGATGAAAAAAAGGTTAGAGATGTTGAAAAAATTCCTCAAATCCTAAAATGCGCCAATTACGAATTTAATAAAAATCCAAAAGGACAAGTTATTCAGTTATAATGTTTTCCGTACCTTAGACGATGGTTAACTATTAAAATTAGCCAAATTGTTGTCATGTCAGGTTGGCCGAGTGGTCTAAGGCGCCAGACTCAAGGTTAATACCTTCCCATTCGTGGGAATGAGTGTTCTGGTCCACGAATGTGGGCGTGGGTTCGAATCCCACATCTGACACCATATATTTTTGATCACTTTCTACACTTCATTTGTAACATGGTTTCATGAAATGGTCTTTTGCGAATTTGTTAACGGTTAAACATTTAGTATATAGTAAAAGCTATTACGAAAGAAAAAAACCCTCATATGCGACATTCATGTTATACTTTCTTGTCCAAATCAGAGTGTCATAATTTAGTAAGATTATCAATTGCTGAACCATCAGTGGATTGAAAATAGCTCATGTAAACTCAGTTTGAGGAAAGAGCCAAATGAAATTCATCCTCAATTATCAAAAATAGATTTCACATAGTGGGTAGAACGTTAAAACGGAGGAGTGAGTTTTTAGGACGGAAGAAGAAATTGTTCACTCTTGAATGTTATCGTTTTCCCAAAGAACGCTGAATTAACTTCATGTTTGTTTTAAAGTTTGTGATTGGATTTTCCCAACCACCGTTCAATACGCATGAAGTCCGTGCAAATGTGTAGCCGACTGGTGTGTCCAAAATGCAAACGGAAAAAAATGTAGGTACTGACTGAAAGCATCAAGTGCATGAAAGTAGATAATTCGCAATTCGTAGTCAGTTGGAAACAGGTAATATTCATTATCGTTCATTTGTAGGAATTCTTTTTAAAAAAAAAACCTCGTCCGCGTTCTTAGCTCTCTCTCTCTCTCTCTCTCTCTCTCTCTCTCTCTCTCTCTCTCTCTCTCTCTCTCTCAAAATAATCGACAGGGTTGGAAAGTGTCTTTTGGATAGAAAAATTGAATTGTTCAGTAAAAAATTCTTGGCAGCGGTGGGATTCGAACCCACGCCTCAATGAGACTGGTGCCTAAAACCAGCGCCTTAGACCGCTCGGCCACGCTACCTTACGACTTTTCTGCTGATATTTTATGTATTTGTCAACTGGCTTCGTGAAAAAAGATGTTGGTTTGTTTAGTTTGCCCTATATGGTTCTAGTGGGAAGTGTTCAAGTGAGAATTGGAGGCTTAGGGAATAAAAGAAAGTGAGACGAAATGATTTGCCCATGTTCAATTTCATGTGGAACAATTTTGAGTAATCATATAAAACGTTCATTTGACAGATGAAAAAAAGGTTAGAGATGTTGAAAAAATTCCTCAAATCCTAAAATGCGCCAATTACGAATTTAATAAAAATCCAAAAGGACAAGTTATTCAGTTATAATGTTTTCCGTACCTTAGACGATGGTTAACTATTAAAATTAGCCAAATTGTTGTCATGTCAGGTTGGCCGAGTGGTCTAAGGCGCCAGACTCAAGGTTAATACCTTCCCATTCGTGGGAATGAGTGTTCTGGTCCACGAATGTGGGCGTGGGTTCGAATCCCACATCTGACACCATATATTTTTGATCACTTTCTACACTTCATTTGTAACATGGTTTCATGAAATGGTCTTTTGCGAATTTGTTAACGGTTAAACATTTAGTATATAGTAAAAGCTATTACGAAAGAAAAAAACCCTCATATGCGACATTCATGTTATACTTTCTTGTCCAAATCAGAGTGTCATAATTTAGTAAGATTATCAATTGCTGAACCATCAGTGGATTGAAAATAGCTCATGTAAACTCAGTTTGAGGAAAGAGCCAAATGAAATTCATCCTCAATTATCAAAAATAGATTTCACATAGTGGGTAGAACGTTAAAACGGAGGAGTGAGTTTTTAGGACGGAAGAAGAAATTGTTCACTCTTGAATGTTATCGTTTTCCCAAAGAACGCTGAATTAACTTCATGTTTGTTTTAAAGTTTGTGATTGGATTTTCCCAACCACCGTTCAATACGCATGAAGTCCGTGCAAATGTGTAGCCGACTGGTGTGTCCAAAATGCAAACGGAAAAAAATGTAGGTACTGACTGAAAGCATCAAGTGCATGAAAGTAGATAATTCGCAATTCGTAGTCAGTTGGAAACAGGTAATATTCATTATCGTTCATTTGTAGGAATTCTTTTTAAAAAAAAAACCTCGTCCGCGTTCTTAGCTCTCTCTCTCTCTCTCTCTCTCTCTCTCTCTCTCTCTCTCTCTCTCTCTCTCTCTCTCTCTCTCAAAATAATCGACAGGGTTGGAAAGTGTCTTTTGGATAGAAAAATTGAATTGTTCAGTAAAAAATTCTTGGCAGCGGTGGGATTCGAACCCACGCCTCAATGAGACTGGTGCCTAAAACCAGCGCCTTAGACCGCTCGGCCACGCTACCTTACGACTTTTCTGCTGATATTTTATGTATTTGTCAACTGGCTTCGTGAAAAAAGATGTTGGTTTGTTTAGTTTGCCCTATATGGTTCTAGTGGGAAGTGTTCAAGTGAGAATTGGAGGCTTAGGGAATAAAAGAAAGTGAGACGAAATGATTTGCCCATGTTCAATTTCATGTGGAACAATTTTGAGTAATCATATAAAACGTTCATTTGACAGATGAAAAAAAGGTTAGAGATGTTGAAAAAATTCCTCAAATCCTAAAATGCGCCAATTACGAATTTAATAAAAATCCAAAAGGACAAGTTATTCAGTTATAATGTTTTCCGTACCTTAGACGATGGTTAACTATTAAAATTAGCCAAATTGTTGTCATGTCAGGTTGGCCGAGTGGTCTAAGGCGCCAGACTCAAGGTTAATACCTTCCCATTCGTGGGAATGAGTGTTCTGGTCCACGAATGTGGGCGTGGGTTCGAATCCCACATCTGACACCATATATTTTTGATCACTTTCTACACTTCATTTGTAACATGGTTTCATGAAATGGTCTTTTGCGAATTTGTTAACGGTTAAACATTTAGTATATAGTAAAAGCTATTACGAAAGAAAAAAACCCTCATATGCGACATTCATGTTATACTTTCTTGTCCAAATCAGAGTGTCATAATTTAGTAAGATTATCAATTGCTGAACCATCAGTGGATTGAAAATAGCTCATGTAAACTCAGTTTGAGGAAAGAGCCAAATGAAATTCATCCTCAATTATCAAAAATAGATTTCACATAGTGGGTAGAACGTTAAAACGGAGGAGTGAGTTTTTAGGACGGAAGAAGAAATTGTTCACTCTTGAATGTTATCGTTTTCCCAAAGAACGCTGAATTAACTTCATGTTTGTTTTAAAGTTTGTGATTGGATTTTCCCAACCACCGTTCAATACGCATGAAGTCCGTGCAAATGTGTAGCCGACTGGTGTGTCCAAAATGCAAACGGAAAAAAATGTAGGTACTGACTGAAAGCATCAAGTGCATGAAAGTAGATAATTCGCAATTCGTAGTCAGTTGGAAACAGGTAATATTCATTATCGTTCATTTGTAGGAATTCTTTTTAAAAAAAAAACCTCGTCCGCGTTCTTAGCTCTCTCTCTCTCTCTCTCTCTCTCTCTCTCTCTCTCTCTCTCTCTCTCTCTCTCTCTCTCTCTCAAAATAATCGACAGGGTTGGAAAGTGTCTTTTGGATAGAAAAATTGAATTGTTCAGTAAAAAATTCTTGGCAGCGGTGGGATTCGAACCCACGCCTCAATGAGACTGGTGCCTAAAACCAGCGCCTTAGACCGCTCGGCCACGCTACCTTACGACTTTTCTGCTGATATTTTATGTATTTGTCAACTGGCTTCGTGAAAAAAGATGTTGGTTTGTTTAGTTTGCCCTATATGGTTCTAGTGGGAAGTGTTCAAGTGAGAATTGGAGGCTTAGGGAATAAAAGAAAGTGAGACGAAATGATTTGCCCATGTTCAATTTCATGTGGAACAATTTTGAGTAATCATATAAAACGTTACAGATGAAAAAAAGGTTAGAGATGTTGAAAAAATTCCTCAAATCCTAAAATGCGCCAATTACGAATTTAATAAAAATCCAAAAGGACAAGTTATTCAGTTATAATGTTTTCCGTACCTTAGACGATGGTTAACTATTAAAATTAGCCAAATTGTTGTCATGTCAGGTTGGCCGAGTGGTCTAAGGCGCCAGACTCAAGGTTAATACCTTCCCATTCGTGGGAATGAGTGTTCTGGTCCACGAATGTGGGCGTGGGTTCGAATCCCACATCTGACACCATATATTTTTGATCACTTTCTACACTTCATTTGTAACATGGTTTCATGAAATGGTCTTTTGCGAATTTGTTAACGGTTAAACATTTAGTATATAGTAAAAGCTATTACGAAAGAAAAAAACCCTCATATGCGACATTCATGTTATACTTTCTTGTCCAAATCAGAGTGTCATAATTTAGTAAGATTATCAATTGCTGAACCATCAGTGGATTGAAAATAGCTCATGTAAACTCAGTTTGAGGAAAGAGCCAAATGAAATTCATCCTCAATTATCAAAAATAGATTTCACATAGTGGGTAGAACGTTAAAACGGAGGAGTGAGTTTTTAGGACGGAAGAAGAAATTGTTCACTCTTGAATGTTATCGTTTTCCCAAAGAACGCTGAATTAACTTCATGTTTGTTTTAAAGTTTGTGATTGGATTTTCCCAACCACCGTTCAATACGCATGAAGTCCGTGCAAATGTGTAGCCGACTGGTGTGTCCAAAATGCAAACGGAAAAAAATGTAGGTACTGACTGAAAGCATCAAGTGCATGAAAGTAGATAATTCGCAATTCGTAGTCAGTTGGAAACAGGTAATATTCATTATCGTTCATTTGTAGGAATTCTTTTTAAAAAAAAAACCTCGTCCGCGTTCTTAGCTCTCTCTCTCTCTCTCTCTCTCTCTCTCTCTCTCTCTCTCTCTCTCTCTCTCTCTCTCTCTCAAAATAATCGACAGGGTTGGAAAGTGTCTTTTGGATAGAAAAATTGAATTGTTCAGTAAAAAATTCTTGGCAGCGGTGGGATTCGAACCCACGCCTCAATGAGACTGGTGCCTAAAACCAGCGCCTTAGACCGCTCGGCCACGCTACCTTACGACTTTTCTGCTGATATTTTATGTATTTGTCAACTGGCTTCGTGAAAAAAGATGTTGGTTTGTTTAGTTTGCCCTATATGGTTCTAGTGGGAAGTGTTCAAGTGAGAATTGGAGGCTTAGGGAATAAAAGAAAGTGAGACGAAATGATTTGCCCATGTTCAATTTCATGTGGAACAATTTTGAGTAATCATATAAAACGTTCATTTGACAGATGAAAAAAAGGTTAGAGATGTTGAAAAAATTCCTCAAATCCTAAAATGCGCCAATTACGAATTTAATAAAAATCCAAAAGGACAAGTTATTCAGTTATAATGTTTTCCGTACCTTAGACGATGGTTAACTATTAAAATTAGCCAAATTGTTGTCATGTCAGGTTGGCCGAGTGGTCTAAGGCGCCAGACTCAAGGTTAATACCTTCCCATTCGTGGGAATG